>NW_027477081.1:0-101111 GCF_051020955.1 Megalopta genalis
ACAGCTAAACCATTTGTTTCGCATGGATTCGAAGATAACCCTTCTACTTCGCATTGATTTGAAGTTAAATCATGTGTTTCGCATGGATTTGAATCTAACTCGTTTATTTCGCATGCTGTTGAAGCTAAATCATGTATATCGCAAGTATATGAAGCTAATCCAATTGTTTCGCATGGATTCGAACATAAGCCTTCTACTTCGCATTGATGTGAAGCTAAATCATGTGTTTCGCATGGATTTGAATCTAACTCGTTTGTTTCGCATGCTGTTGAAGCTACATCGTGTATATCACAAGTATTTGAAGCTATATCATATGTTTCGCATGGATTCGAAGATAAGCCTCCTACTTCGCATTGATTTGAAGCTAAATCATGTGTTTCGCATGGATTTGAAGCAAACTCGTTTGTTTCGCATGCAGTTGAAGCTGAACCATGTATATCACAAGTATTTGAAGCTATATCATATGTTTCGCATGGATTCGAAGGTAAGCCTTCCACTTCGCATTGATTAGATGCAAAATCATGTGTTTTGCATCGATTTGAAGCAAACTCGTTTGTTTCGCATGCAGTTAAAGCTGAATCATGAATATCACAAGTATTTGAAGCTAATCTATTCGTATCGCATGGATTGGAAGATAACCCTTCTTCTTCGCATTGATTTGAAGCTAAATCATGTGTTTCGCATGGATTTGAAGCTAACTCGTTTGTTTCGCATGCTGTTGAAGCTAAATCATGTATATCACAATTATATGAAGCTAATTCATTTGTTTCGCATGGTTTCGAAGATAAGCCTTCTACTTCGCATTGATTTTAATCTAAATCATGTGTTTCGCATGGATTTGAAGCTAACTCGTTTGTTTCGAAATGCAGTTGAAGCTGAATCATGAATATCACAAGTATTTGAAGCTAATCTATTCGTTTCGCATGGATTCGAAGATAACCCTTCTTCTTCGCATTGATTTGAAGCTAAATCATGTGTTTCGCATGGATTTGAAGCTAACTCGTTTGTTTCGCATGCAGTTGAAGCTGAATCATGAATATCACAAGTATTTGAAGCTAATCTATTCGTTTCGCATGGATTCGAAGATAACAATTCTTCTTCGCATTGATTTGAAGCTAAATCATGTGTTTCTCATGGATTTGAAGCTAACTCGTTTGTTTCGCATGCTGTTGAAGCTAAATCATGTATATCACAAGTATATGAAGCTAATCCATTTGTTTCGCATGGTTTCGAAGATAAGCCTTCTACTTCGCATTGATTGTAATCTAAATCATGTGTTTCGCATGGATTTGAAGCTAACTCGTTTGTTTCGCGTGCTGTTGAAGCTAAATCATGTATATCACAAGTATTTGAAGTTAAACAATTTCTTTCGCATGGTTTCTAAGATAATCCATATACTTCGCATTGATTTGAAGCTAAATCATGTGTTTCGCATGGGTTTGAAGCGAACTCGTTTGTTTCGCCTGCATTTGAAGCTATATCACTTATATTCACAAGTATGTGAAGCTAAATCATTCGCTTCGCATGGATTTGAAGCTAAGCCATCAACTTCGCGTTGACTTGATGCTAAATCATGTGTTTCGCATGGATTTGAAGCTAACTCGTTGTTTCGCATGCAGTTGAAGCTGAATCATGAATATCACAAGTATTTGAAGCTAATCTATTCGTTTCGCATGGATTCGAAGATAAACCTTCTTCTTCGCATTGATTTGAAGCTAAATCATGTGTTTCGCATGGATTTGAAGCTAACTCGTTTGTTTCGCATGCAGTTGAAGCTGAACCATTTATATCACAAGTATTTGAAGCTATATCATATGTTTCGCATGGATTCGAAGGTAAGCCTTCCACTTCGCATTGATTAGATGCAAAATCATGTGTTTTGCATCGATTTGAATCTAACTCGTTTGTTTCGCATGCAGTTGAAGCTGAATCATGTATATCACAAGTAATTGAAGCTAAACTATTCGTTTCGCATCGATTCGAAGATAACCCTTCTTCTTCGCATTGATTTGAAGCTAGATCATGTGTTTCGCATGGATTTGAATCTAACTCGTTTATTTCGCATGCTGTTGAAGCTAAATCATGTATACCACAAGTATATGAAGCTAATCCAATTGTTTCGCATGGATTCGAAGATCAGCCTTCTACTTCGCATTGATTTGAAGCTAAATCATGTGTTCACATGGATTTGAAGCTACCTCGTTTGTTTCGCATGCAGTTGAAGCTAAATCATGTATATCACAAGTATTTGAAGCTAAACCATTTGTTTCGAACGGATTCGAAGGTAAGCCTTCTACTTCGCATTGATTTTAATCTAATTCATGTGTTTCGCATGGATTTGAAGCTAACTCGTTTGTTTCGCATGCAGTTGAAGCTGAATCATGTATATCAAAAGTATTTGAATCTAAACTATTCTTTCGCATGGATTCGAAGATAATCCATCTACTTCGCATTGATTTTAATCTAATTCATGTGTTTCGCATGGATTTGAAGCTAACTCGTTTGTTTCGCATGCAGTTGAAGCTGAATCATGTACATCAAAAGTATTTGAATCTAAACTATTCTTTTCGCATGGATTCGAAGATAATCCATCTACTTCGCATTGATTTGAAGCTAAATCATGTGTTTCGCATGGATTTGAAGCTAACTCGTTTGTTTCGCATGCTGTTGAATCTAAATCATGTATATCACAAGTATATGAAGCTAATCCATTTGTTTCGCATGTATTCGAAGATAAGCCATCTACTTCGTACTGATTTGAAGCTAAATCATGTGTTTCGCATGGATTTGAATCTAACTCGTTTGTTTCGCATGCTGTTGAAGCTAAATCAAGTGTATCACAAGTATTTGAAGCCAAACCATTTGCTTCGCATGGATTCGAAAATCAGCCTTCTACTTCGCATTGATTAGATGCTAAATCATGTGTTTCGCATGGATTTGAAGCTAACTCGTTTTTTTCGCATGCAGTTGAAGCTAAATCATGTACATCACAAGTATTTGAAGCTAAACCATTTGTTTCGCATGGATACGAAGATAATCCATGTTCTTCGCATTCATTTGAAGCTAAATCATGTGTTTGGATTGGATTTGAAGATAACTCGTTTGTTTCGCATGCTGTTGAATCTAAATCATGTATATCACAAGTATTTGAAGCTATATCATATGTTTCGCATGGATTCGAAGATAACCCTTCTAATTCGAATTGATTTGAAGCTAAATCATGTGTTTCGCATGGATTTGAAGCTAAACTCGTTTTTTTCGCATGCAGTTGAAGCTAAATCATGTACATCACAAGTATTTGAAGCTAACCCATTTGTCGCATGCATTCGAAGATAATCCATCTACTTCGCATTAATTTGAAGCTAAATCATGTGTTTCGCTTGGATTTGAAGATAACTCGTTTGTTTCGCATGCAGTTGAAGCTGAACCATGTATATCACTAGTATTTGAAGCTAAACTATTCGTTTCGCATGGATTCGAAGGTAAGCCTTCCACTTCACATTGATTTGAAGCTAAATCATGTCTTTCGCATGGATTTGAAGTTAACTCGTTTGTTTCGCATGCAGTTGAAGCTAAATCATGTATATCACAAGTATTTGCAGCTAAACCATTTGTTTCGCATGGATTCGAAGATAACCCTTCTACTTCGCATTGATTTGAAGTTAAATCATGTGTTTCGCATGGATTTGAATCTAACTCGTTTATTTCGCATGCTGTTGAAGCTAAATCATGTATATCGCAAGTATATGAAGCTAATCCAATTGTTTCGCATGGATTCGAACATAAGCCTTCTACTTCGCATTGATGTGAAGCTAAATCATGTGTTTCGCATGGATTTGAATCTAACTCGTTTGTTTCGCATGCTGTTGAAGCTACATCGTGTATATCACAAGTATTTGAAGCTATATCATATGTTTCGCATGGATTCGAAGATAAACCTCCTACTTCGCATTGTTTTGAAGCTAAATCATGTGTTTCGCATGGATTTGAAGCAAACTCGTTTGTTTCGCATGCAGTTGAAGCTGAACCATGTATATCACAAGTATTTGAAGCTATATCATATGTTTCGCATGATTCGAAGGTAAGCCTTCCACTTCGCATTGATTAGATGCAAAATCATGTGTTTTGCATCGATTTGAAGCAAACTCGTTTGTTTCGCATGCAGTTAAAGCTGAATCATGAATATCACAAGTATTTGAAGCTAATCTATTCGTATCGCATGGATTGGAAGATAACCCTTCTTCTTCGCATTGATTTGAAGCTAAATCATGTTTTTCGCATGGATTTGAAGCTAACTCGTTTGTTTCGCATGCTGTTGAAGCTAAATCATGTATATCACAATTATATGAAGCTAATTCATTTGTTTCGCATGGTTTCGAAGATAAGCCTTCTACTTCGCATTGATTTTAATCTAAATCATGTGTTTCGCATGGATTTGAAGCTAACTCGTTTGTTTCGAAATGCAGTTGAAGCTGAATCATGAATATCACAAGTATTTGAAGCTAATCTATTCGTTTCGCATGGATTCGAAGATAACCCTTCTTCTTCGCATTGATTTGAAGCTAAATCATGTGTTTCGCATGGATTTGAAGCTAACTCGTTTGTTTCGCATGCAGTTGAAGCTGAATCATGAATATCACAAGTATTTGAAGCTAATCTATTCGTTTCGCATGGATTCGAAGATAACAATTCTTCTTCCAATTGATTTGAAGCTAAATCATGTGTTTCTCATGGATTTGAAGCTAACTCGTTTGTTTCGCATGCTGTTGAAGCTAAATCATGTATATCACAAGTATATGAAGCTAATCCATTTGTTTCGCATGGTTTCGAAGATAAGCCTTCTACTTCGCATTGATTGTAATCTAAATCATGTGTTTCGCATGGATTTGAAGCTAACTCGTTTGTTTCGCATGCTGTTGAAGCTAAATCATGTATATCACAAGTATTTGAAGTTAAACAATTTCTTTCGCATGGTTTCTAAGATAATCCATATACTTCGCATTGATTTGAAGCTAAATCATGTGTTTCGCATGGGTTTGAAGCGAACTCGTTCGTTTCGCCTGCATTTGAAGCTATATCACTTATATTCACAAGTATGTGAAGCTAAATCATTCGCTTCGCATGGATTTGAAGCTAAGCCATCAACTTCGCGTTGACTTGATGCTAAATCATGTGTTTCGCATGGATTTGAAGCTAACTCGTTTGTTTCGCATGCAGTTGAAGCTGAATCATGAATATCACAAGTATTTGAAGCTAATCTATTCGTTTCGCATGGATTCGAAGATAAACCTTCTTCTTCGCATTGATTTGAAGCTAAATCATGTGTTTCGCATGGATTTGAAGCTAACTCGTTTGTTTCGCATGCTGTTGAAGCTAAATCAAGTGTATCACAAGTATTTGAAGCCAAACCATTTGCTTCGCATGGATTCGAAAATCAGCCTTCTACTTCGCATTGATTAGATGCTAAATCATGTGTTTCGCATGGATTTGAAGCTAACTCGTTTTTTTCGCATGCAGTTGAAGCTAAATCATGTACATCACAAGTATTTGAAGCTAAACCATTTGTTTCGCATGGATACGAAGATAATCCATGTTCTTCGCATTCATTTGAAGCTAAATCATGTGTTTGGATTGGATTTGAAGATAACTCGTTTGTTTCGCATGCTGTTAAAGCTAAATCATGTATATCACAAGTATTTGAAGATAAACCATTTGTCGCATGCATTCGAAGATAATCCATCTACTTCGCATTAATTTGAAGCTAAATCATGTGTTTCGCTTGGATTTGAAGATAACTCGTTTGTTTCGCATGCAGTTGAAGCTGAACCATGTATATCACTAGTATTTGAAGCTAAACTATTCGTTTCGCATGGATTCGAAGGTAAGCCTTCCACTTCACATTGATTTGAAGCTAAATCATGTCTTTCGCATGGATTTGAAGTTAACTCGTATATTTCGCATGCTGTTGAAGCTAAATCATGTATATCGCAAGTATATGAAGCTAATCCAATTGTTTCGCATGGATTCGAACATAAGCCTTCTACTTCGCATTGATTTGAAGCTAAATCATGTGTTTCGCATGGATTTGAAGCTAACTCGTTTGTTTCGCATGCAGTTGAAGCTGAATCATGTATATCACAAGTAATTGAAGCTAAACTATTCGTTTCGCATCGATTCGAAGATAACCCTTCTTCTTCGCATTGATTTGAAGCTAGATCATGTGTTTCGCATGGATTTGAATCTAACTCGTTTATTTCGCATGCTGTTGAAGCTAAATCATGTATACCACAAGTATATGAAGCTAATCCAATTGTTTCGCATGGATTCGAACATAAGCCTTCTACTTCGCATTGATTTGAAGCTAAATCATGTGTTTCGCATGAATTTGAATCTAACTCGTTTGTTTCGCATGCTGTTGAAGCTAAATCGTGTATATCACAAGTATTTGAAGCTATATCATATGTTTCGCATGGTTTCGAAGATAAGCCTCCTACTTCGCATTGATTTGAAGCTAAATCATGTGTTTCGCATGGATTTGAAGCTAACTCGTTTGTTTCGCATGCAGTTGAATCTGAACCATGTATATCACAAGTATTTGAAGCTATATCATTTGTTTCGCATGGATTGGTAGATACTCCTTCTAATTCGCATTGATTTGGAGCTAAATCGTGTGTTTCGCATGGATTTGAAGCTAACTCGTTTGTTTCGCATGTTGTTGAAGCTAACTCAAGTGTATCACAAGTATTTGAAGCTAAACCATTTATTTCGCATGGATTCGAAGATAAGCCTCCTACTTCGCATTGATTTGAAGCTAAATCATGTGTTTCGCATGTTTTTGAAGCTAACTCGTTTGTTTCGCATGCTGTTGAAGCTAAATCAAGTGTATCGCAAGTATTTGAAGCTAAACCATTTGCTTCGCATGGATTCGAAGATCAGCCTTTTACTTCGCATTGATTAGATGCTAAATCATGTGTTTCGCATGGGTTTGAAGCTAACTCGTTTGTTTCGCCTGCATTTGAAGCTATATCACTTATATTCATAAGTGTGTGAAAAAGCTAAATCATTCGTTTCGCATGGATTTGAAACTAAGCCATCAACTTCGCGTTGACTTGATGCTAAATCATGTTTTTCGCATGGATTTGAAGCTAACTCGTTTGTTTCGCATGCTGTTGATGAGAAATCATGTATATCACAAGTATTTGAAGTTAAACAATTTGTTTCGCATGGATTCGAAGATAATCCATATACTTCGCATTGATTTGAAGCTAAATCATGTGTTTCGTATGGATTTGAATCTAACTCGTTTGTTTCGCATGCTGTTGAAACTAAATCATGTATATTGCAAGTATTTGCAGCTAAACCATTTGTTTCGCATGGATTCGAAGATAACCCTTCCTACTTGGCATTGATTTTAATCTAAATCATGTGTTTCGCATGGATTTGAAGCTAACTCGTTTGTTTCGCATGTAGTTGAAGCTAAATCATGTATATAACAAGTATTTGAAGCTAAACCATTAGTTTCGCATGGATTCGAAGATCAGCCTTCTACTTCGCATTGATTTGATGCTAAATCATGTGTTTCGCATGGATTTGATGCTAGCTCGTTTGTTTCGCATGCTGTTGTAGCTAAATCATGTACATCACATGTATTTGAAGCTAAACCATTTGTATCGCATGGAATCGAAGGTAAGCCTCCTACTTCGCATTGATTTGAAGCTAAATCATGTGTTCGCATGGATTTGAAACTAACTTGTTTGATTCGCGAGCAGATCAAGCTAAATCAAGTGTATCACAAGTATTTGATGCTAAACCATTTGCTTCGCATGGATTCGAAGATCAGCCTTCTACTTCGCATTGATTTGATGCTAAATCATGTGTTTCGCATGGATTTGAAGCTAGCTCGTTTGTTTCGCATGCTGTTGAAGCTAAATCATGTATATCACATGTATTTGAAGCTAAACCATTTGTATCGCATGGGATCGAAGATAAGCCTCCTACTTCGCATCGATTTGAAGCTAAATCATGTGTTTCGCATGGATTTGAAGCTAACTCGTTTGTTTCGCATGCAGTTGAAGCTAAATCATGTATATCACAAGTATTTGACGCTAAACCATTTGTTTCGCACGGATTCGAAGATAAGCCTTCTACTTCGCATTGATTTTAATCTAATTCATGTGTTTCGCATGGATTTGAAGCTAACTCGTTTGTTTCGCATGCAGTTGAAGCTGAATCATGTATATCACAAGTATTTGAAGCTAAACCATTAGTTTCGCATGGATTCGAAGATAAGCCTCCTACTTCGCATTGATTTGAAGCTAAATCATGTGTTTGCACGGATTTGAAGCTAACTCGTTTGTTTCGCATGCTGTTGAAGCTGAATCATGTATATCACAAGTATTTGAAGCTATATCATATGTTTCGCATGGATTCGAAGATAACCGTTCTAATTCGCATTGATTTAAAGCTAAATCATGTGTTTCGCATGGATTTGAAGCTAACTCGTTTTTTTCGCATGCAGTTGAAGCTAAATCATGTATATCACAAGTATTTGCAGCTAAACCATTTGTTTCGCATGGATTCGAAGATAAGCCTCCTACTTCGCATTGATTTGAAGCTAAATCATGTGTTTGCTCGGATTTGAAGCTAACTCGTTCGTTTCGCATGCTGTTGAAGCTGAATCATGTATATCACAAGTATTTGAAGCTATATCATATGTTTCGCATGGATTCGAAGATAAACCTTCCACTTCGCATCGATTTGAAGCTAAATCATGTGTTTCGCATGGATTTGAAGTTAACTCGTATATTTCGCATGGAGTTGAAGCTAAATCATGTATATCACAAGTAGTTGCAGCTAAACCATTTGTTTCGCATTGATTTGAAGTTAAATCATGTGTTTCGCATGGATTTGAATCTAACTCGTTTATTTCGCATGCTGTTGAAGCTAAATCATGTATATCACAAGTATATGAAGCTAATCCATTTGCTTCGCATGGATTCGAAGATAAGCCTTCTACTTCGCATTGATTTGAAGCTAAATCATCTGTTCGCATGGATTTGAAGCTAACTCGTTTGTTTCGATTGCTGTTGAAGCTAAATCATGTATATCACAAGTATTTGCAGCTAAACCATTTGTTTCGCATGGATTCGAAGATAAGCCTCCATCTTCGCATTGATTTTAAGGTAAATCATGTGTTCGCATGCATTTGAAGCTACCTCGTTTGTTTCGCATGCAGTCGAAGCTAAATCAAGTGTATCACATGTATTTGAAGCCAAACCATTTGCTTCGCATGGATTCGAAGATAAGCCTTCTACTTCGCATTTATTAGATGCTAAATCATGTGTTTCGCATGGGTTTGAAGCTAACTCGTTTGTTTCGCCTGCATTTGAAACTATATCACTTATATTCACAAGTATGTGAAGCAAAATCATTCGTTTAGCATGGATTTGAAGCTAAGCCATCAACTTCGCGTTGACATGATGCTAAATCATGTTTTTCGTTTGGACTTGAAGCTAACTCGTTTGTTTCGCATGTTGTTGAAGCTAAATCATGTATTTCACAAGTATTTGAAGCTAAACCATTTGTTTCGCATTTATTCGAAGATAACCCATGTACTTCGCATTGATTTGAAGCTAAATCATGTGTTTCGCATGGATTTGAATCGAACTCGTTTGTATCGCATGCTGTTGAAGCTAAATCAAGTGTAGCAGAAGTATTTGAAGCCAAACCATTTGCTTCACATGGATTCGAAGATCAGCCTTCTACTTCGCATTGATTTGAAGCTAAATCATGTGTTCGCATGGATTTGAAGCTACCTCGTTTGTTTCGCATGCAGTTGAAGCTAAATCATGTATATCACAAGTATTTGAAGCTAAACCATTTGTTTCGCATGGATTCGAAGATAACCCTTCTAATTCGCATTGGTTTGAAGCTAAGTCATGTGTTCGCATGCATTTGAAGCTACCTCGTTTGTTTCGCATGCTGTTGAAGCTAAATCAAGTGTATCACATGTATTTGAAGCCAAACCATTTGCTTCGCATGGATTCGAAGATAAGCCTTCTACTTCGCATTTATTAGATGCTAAATCATGTGTTACGCATGGGTTTGAAGCCAACTCGTTTGTTTCGCCTGCATTTGAAGCTATATCACTTATATTCACAAGTATGTGAAGCAAAATCATTCGTTTAGCATGGATTTGAAGCTAAGCCATCAACTCCGCGTTGACTTGAGGCTAAATCATGTTTTTCGTTTGGATTTGAAGCTAACTCGTTTGTTTCGCCTGCATTTGAAGCCATATCACTTATATTTTCAAGTATGTGAAGCTAAATCATTCGTTACGCATGGATTTGAAGCTAAGCCTCCTACTTCGCATTGATTTGAAGCTAAATCATGTGTTTGCACGGATTTGAAGCTAACTCGTTTGTTTCGCATGCTGTTGCAGCTGAATCATGTATATCACAAGTATTTGAAGCTATATCATATGTTTCGCATGGATTCGAAGATAACCCTTCTAATTCGCATTGATTTAAAGCTAAGTCATGTGTTTCGCATGGATTTGAAGCTAACTCGTTTTTTTTCGCATGCAGTTGAAGCTAAATCATGTATATCACAAGTATTTGCAGCTAAACCATTTGTTTCGCATTGATTTGAAGTTAAATCATGTGTTTCGCATGGATTTGAATCTAACTCGTTTATTTCGCATGCTGTTGAAGCTAAATCATGTATATCACAAGTATATGAAGCTAATCCATTTGCTTCGCATGGATTCGAAGATAAGCCTTCTACTTCGCATTGATTTGAAGCCAAATCATCTGTTCGCATGGATTTGAAGCTAACTCGTTTGTTTCGATTGCTGTTGAAGCTAAATCATGTATATCACAAGTATTTGCATCTAAACCATTTGTTTCGCATGGATTCGAAGATAAGCCTCCATCTTCGCATTGATTTTAAGCTAAATCATGTGTTTCGCATGGATTTGAAGCTAACTCGTTTTTTTCGCATGCAGTTGAAGCTAAATCATGTATATCACAAGTATTTGCAGCTAAACCATTTGTTTCGCATGGATTCGAAGATAAGCCTCCTACTTCGCATTGATTTGAAGCTAAATCATGTTTTTCGTTTGGACTTGAAGCTAACTCGTTTGTTTCGCATGTTGTTGAAGCTAAATCATGTATATCACAAGTATTTGAAGCTAAACCATTTGTTTCGCATGGATTCGAAGATAAGCCTCCATCTTCGCATTGATTTTAAGGTAAATCATGTGTTCGCATGCATTTGAAGCTACCTCGTTTGTTTCGCATGCAGTTGAAGCTGAATCATGTATATCACAAGTATTTGCAGCTAAACCATTTGTTTCGCATGGATTCGAAGATAAGCCTCCTACTTCGCATTGATTTGAAGCTAAATCATGTGTTTGCACGGACTTGAAGCTAACTCGATTGTTTCGCATTCTGTACAATCTAAATCATGCATATCACAAGTATTTGAAGCTAAACCATTTGTTTCGCATGGATTCGAAGATAAGCCTCTTACTTTGCATTGATTTGAAGCTAAATCATGTGTTTCGCATGGATTTGAATCGAACTCGTTTGTATCGCATGCTGTTGAAGCTAAATCAAGTGTAGCAGAAGTATTTGAAGCCAAACCATTTGCTTCACATGGATTCGAAGATCAGCCTTCTACTTCGCATTGATTTGAAGCTAAATCATGTGTTCGCATGGATTTGAAGCTACCTCGTTTGTTTCGCATGCAGTTGTAGCTAAATCATGTATATCACAAGTATTTGACGCTAAACCATTTGTTTCGCACGGATTCGAAGATAAGCCTTCTACTTCGCATTGATTTTAATCTAATTCATGTGTTTCGCATGGATTTGAAGCTAACTCGTTTGTTTCGCATGCAGTTGAAGCTGAATCATGTATATCACAAGTATTTGAAGCTAAACCATTTGTTTCGCATGGATTCGAAGATAAGCCTCCTACTTCGCATTGATTTGAAGCTATATCATATGTTTCGCTTGGATTCGAAGATAACCGTTCTAATTCGCATTGATTTAAAGCTAAATCATGTGTTTCGCATGGATTTGAAGCTAACTCGTTTTTTTCGCATGCAGTTGAAGCTAAATCATGTATATCACAAGTATTTGCAGCTAAACCATTTGTTTCGCATGGATTCGAAGATAAACCTCCTACTTCGAATTGATTTGAAGCTAAATCATGTGTTTGCTCGGATTTGAAGGTAACTCGTTTGTCTCGCATGCTGTTGAAGCTGAATCATGTATATCACAAGTATTTGAAGCTATATCATATGTTTCGCATGGATTCGAAGATAAGCCTTCCACTTCGCATCGATTTGAAGCTAAATCATGTGTTTCGCATGGATTTGAAGTTAACTCGTTTATTTCGCATGGAGTTGAAGCTAAATCATGTATATCACAAGTAGTTGCAGCTAAATCATTTGTTTCGCATTGATTTGAAGTTAAATCATGTGTTTCGCATGGATTTGAATCTAACTCGTTTATTTCGCATGCTGTTGAAGCTAAATCATGTATATCACAAGTATATGAAGCTAATCCATTTGCTTCGCATGGATTCGAAGATAAGCCTTCTACTTCGCATTGATTTGAAGCTAAATCATCTGTTCGCATGGATTTGAAGCTAACTCGTTTGTTTCGATTGCTGTTGAAGCTAAATCATGTATATCACAAGTATTTGCAGCTAAACCATTTGTTTCGCATGGATTCGAAGATAAGCCTCCATCTTCGCATTGATTTTAAGGTAAATCATGTGTTCGCATGCATTTGAAGCTACCTCGTTTGTTTCGCATGCAGTCGAAGCTAAATCAAGTGTATCACATGTATTTGAAGCCAAACCATTTGCTTCGCATGGATTCGAAGATAAGCCTTCTACTTCGCATTTATTAGATGCTAAATCATGTGTTTCGCATGGGTTTGAAGCTACCTTGTTTGTTTCGCCTGCATTTGAAGCTATATCACTTATATTCACAAGTATGTGAAGCAAAATCATTCGTTTAGCATGGATTTGAAGCTAAGCCATCAACTTCGCGTTGACTTGATGCTAAATCATGTTTTTCGTTTGGACTTGAAGCTAACTCGTTTGTTTCGCATGTTGTTGAAGCTAAATCATGTATTTCACAAGTATTTGAAGCTAAACCATTTGTTTCGCATTTATTCGAAGATAACCCATGTACTTCGCATTGATTTGAAGCTAAATCATGTGTTTCGCATGGATTTGAATCGAACTCGTTTGTATCGCATGCTGTTGAAGCTAAATCAAGTGTAGCAGAAGTATTTGAAGCCAAACCATTTGCTTCACATGGATTCGAAGATCAGCCTTCTACTTCGCATTGATTTGAAGCTAAATCATGTGTTCGCATGGATTTGAAGCTACCTCGTTTGTTTCGCATGCAGTTGAAGCTAAATCATGTATATCGCAAGTATTTGACGCTAAACCATTTGTTTCGCACGGATTCGAAGATTAGCCTTCTACTTCACATTGATTTTAATCTAATTCATGTGTTTCGCATGGATTTGAAGCTAACTCGTTTGTTTCGCATGCAGATGAAGCTGAATCATGTATATCACAAGTATTTGAAGCTAAACCATTTGTTTCGCATGGATTCGAAGATAAGCCTCCTACTTCGCATTGATTTTAATCTAAATCATGTGTTTCGCATGGATTTGAAGCTAACTCGATTGTTTTGCATGCTGTTGAAGCTAAATCATGTATATCAAAAGTCTATGAAGCTAATCCATTTGCTTCGCATGGATTCGAAGATAAGCCTTCTACTTCGCATTGATTTGAACCTAAATCATGTGTTTCGCGTGGATTTGAATCTAACTCGTTTGTTTCGCATGCTGTTGAAGCTAAATCATGTGTATCACAAGTATTTGAAGTTAAACAATTTGTTTCGCATGGATTCGAAGATAATCCATATACTTCCCATTGATTTGAAGCTAAATCATGTGTTTCGCATGGATTTGAATCTAACTCGTTTGTTTCCTATAATGTTGAAACTATATCATGTATATCACAAGTATTTGAAGCTAAACCATTTGTTTAGCATGGATTCGAAGATAAGCCTCCTACTTCGCATTGATTTGAAGCTAAATCATCTGTTCGCATGGATTTGAAGCTAACTCGTTTGTTTCGATTGCTGTTGAAGCTAAATCATGTATATCACAAGTATTTGCAGCTAAACCATTTGTTTCGCATGGATTCGAAGATAACCCTTCTAATTCGCATTGGTTTGAAGCTAAGTCATGTGTTCGCATGCATTTGAAGCTACCTCGTTTGTTTCGCATGCTGTTGAAGCTAAATCAAGTGTATCACAAGTATTTGAAGCTAAACCATTTGTTTCGCATGGATTCGAAGATAAGCCTCCTACTTCGCATTGATTTGAAGCTAAATCATCTGTTCGCATGCATTTGAAGCTACCTCGTTTGTTTCGCCTGCATTTGAAGCTATATCACTTATATTCACAAGTATGTGAAGCAAAATCATTCGTTTAGCATGGATTTGAAGCTAAGCCATCAACTTCGCGTTGACTTGATGCTAAATCATGTTTTTCGTTTGGACTTGAAGCTAACTCGTTTGTTTCGCATGTTGTTGAAGCTAAATCATGTATTTCACAAGTATTTGAAGCTAAACCATTTGTTTCGCATTTATTCGAAGATAACCCATGTACTTCGCATTGATTTGAAGCTAAATCATGTGTTTCGCATGGATTTGAATCGAACTCGTTTGTATCGCATGCTGTTGAAGCTAAATCAAGTGTAGCAGAAGTATTTGAAGCCAAACCATTTGCTTCACATGGATTCGAAGATCAGCCTTCTACTTCGCATTGATTTGAAGCTAAATCATGTGTTCGCATGGATTTGAAGCTACCTCGTTTGTTTCGCATGCAGTTGAAGCTAAATCATGTATATCGCAAGTATTTGACGCTAAACCATTTGTTTCGCACGGATTCGAAGATTAGCCTTCTACTTCACATTGATTTTAATCTAATTCATGTGTTTCGCATGGATTTGAAGCTAACTCGTTTGTTTCGCATGCAGATGAAGCTGAATCATGTATATCACAAGTATTTGAAGCTAAACCATTTGTTTCGCATGGATTCGAAGATAAGCCTCCTACTTCGCATTGATTTTAATCTAAATCATGTGTTTCGCATGGATTTGAAGCTAACTCGATTGTTTTGCATGCTGTTGAAGCTAAATCATGTATATCAAAAGTCTATGAAGCTAATCCATTTGCTTCGCATGGATTCGAAGATAAGCCTTCTACTTCGCATTGATTTGAACCTAAATCATGTGTTTCGCGTGGATTTGAATCTAACTCGTTTGTTTCGCATGCTGTTGAAGCTAAATCATGTGTATCACAAGTATTTGAAGTTAAACAATTTGTTTCGCATGGATTCGAAGATAATCCATATACTTCCCATTGATTTGAAGCTAAATCATGTGTTTCGCATGGATTTGAATCTAACTCGTTTGTTTCCTATAATGTTGAAACTATATCATGTATATCACAAGTATTTGAAGCTAAACCATTTGTTTAGCATGGATTCGAAGATAAGCCTCCTACTTCGCATTGATTTGAAGCTAAATCATCTGTTCGCATGGATTTGAAGCTAACTCGTTTGTTTCGATTGCTGTTGAAGCTAAATCATGTATATCACAAGTATTTGCAGCTAAACCATTTGTTTCGCATGGATTCGAAGATAACCCTTCTAATTCGCATTGGTTTGAAGCTAAGTCATGTGTTCGCATGCATTTGAAGCTACCTCGTTTGTTTCGCATGCTGTTGAAGCTAAATCAAGTGTATCACAAGTATTTGAAGCTAAACCATTTGTTTCGCATGGATTCGAAGATAAGCCTCCTACTTCGCATTGATTTGAAGCTAAATCATCTGTTCGCATGCATTTGAAGCTACCTCGTTTGTTTCGCCTGCATTTGAAGCTATATCACTTATATTCACAAGTATGTGAAGCAAAATCATTCGTTTAGCATGGATTTGAAGCTAAGCCATCAACTTCGCGTTGACTTGATGCTAAATCATGTTTTTCGTTTGGACTTGAAGCTAACTCGTTTGTTTCGCATGTTGTTGAAGCTAAATCATGTATTTCACAAGTATTTGAAGCTAAACCATTTGTTTCGCATTTATTCGAAGATAACCCATGTACTTCGCATTGATTTGAAGCTAAATCATGTGTTTCGCATGGATTTGAATCGAACTCGTTTGTATCGCATGCTGTTGAAGCTAAATCAAGTGTAGCAGAAGTATTTGAAGCCAAACCATTTGCTTCACATGGATTCGAAGATCAGCCTTCTACTTCGCATTGATTTGAAGCTAAATCATGTGTTCGCATGGATTTGAAGCTACCTCGTTTGTTTCGCATGCAGTTGAAGCTAAATCATGTATATCGCAAGTATTTGACGCTAAACCATTTGTTTCGCACGGATTCGAAGATAAGCCTTCTACTTCACATTGATTTTAATCTAATTCATGTGTTTCGCATGGATTTGAAGCTAACTCGTTTGTTTCGCATGCAGTTGAAGCTGAATCATGTATATCACAAGTATTTGAAGCTAAACCATTTGTTTCGCATGGATTCGAAGATAAGCCTCCTACTTCGCATTGATTTGAAGCTAAATCATGTGTTTGCACGGATTTGAAGCTAACTCGTTTGTTTCGCATGCTGTTGAATCTAAATCATGTATATCACAAGTATTTGAAGCTATATCATATGTTTCGCATGGATTCGAAGATAACCCTTCTAATTCGCATTGATTTAAAGCTAAATCATGTGTTTCGCATGGATTTGAAGCTAACTCGTTTTTTTCGCAGGCAGTTGAAGCTAAATCATGTATATCACAAGTATTTGCAGCTAAACCATTTGTTTCGCATGGATTCGAAGATAAGCCTCCTACTTCGCATTGATTTGAAGCTAAATCATGTGTTTGCACGGACTTGAAGCTAACTCGTTTGTTTCGCATGTTGTTGAAGCTAAATCATGTATTTCACAAGTATTTGAAGCTAAACCATTTGTTTCGCATTTATTCGAAGATAACCCATGTACTTCGCATTGATTTGAAGCTAAATCATGTGTTTCGCATGGATTTGAATCGAACTCGTTTGTATCGCATGCTGTTGAAGCTAAATCAAGTGTAGCAGAAGTATTTGAAGCCAAACCATTTGCTTCACATGGATTCGAAGATCAGCCTTCTACTTCGCATTGATTTGAAGCTAAATCATGTGTTCGCATTGATTTGAAGCTAAATCATGTGTTTGCACGGACTTGAAGCTAACTCGTTTGTTTCGCATGCAGTTGAAGCTAAATCATGTATATCGCAAGTATTTGACGCTAAACCATTTGTTTCGCACGGATTCGAAGATAAGCCTTCTACTTCACATTGATTTTAATCTAATTCATGTGTTTCGCATGGATTTGAAGCTAACTCGTTTGTTTCGCATGCAGTTGAAGCTGAATCATATATATCACAAGTATTTGAAGCTAAACCATTTATTTCGCATGGATTCGAAGATAAGCCTCCTACTTCGCATTGATTTGAAGCTAAATCATGTGTTTGCACGGATTTGAAGCTAACTCGTTTGTTTCGCATGCAGTTGAAGCTAAATCATGTATATCACAAGTATTTGCAGCTAAACCATTTGTTTCGCATGGATTTGAAGATAAGCCTCCTACTTCGCATTGATTTGAAGCTAAATCATGTGTTTGCACGGACTTGAAGCTAACTCGTTTGTTTCGCATGTTGTTGAAGCTAAATCATGTATTTCACAAGTATTTGAAGCTAAACCATTTGTTTCGCATGGATTCGAAGATAAGCCTCCTACTTCGCATTGATTTGAAGCTAAATCATCTGTTCGCATGGATTTGAAGCTAACTCGTTTGTTTCGATTGCTGTTGAAGCTAAATCATGTATATCGCAAGTATTTGACGCTAAACCATTTGTTTCGCATTTATTCGAAGATAACCCATGTACTTCGCATTGATTTGAAACTAAATCATGTGTTTCGCATGGATTTGAATCGAACTCGTTTGTTTCGCATGCTGTTGAAGCTAAATCAAGTGTATCACATGTATTTGAAGCCAAACCATTTGCTTCGCATGGATTCGAAGATAAGCCTTCTACTTCGCATTTATTAGATGCTAAATCATGTGTTACGCATGGGTTTGAAGCCAACTCGTTTGTTTCGCCTGCATTTGAAGCTATATCACTTATATTCACAAGTATGTGAAGCAAAATCATTCGTTTAGCATGGATTTGAAGCTAAGCCATCAACTCCGCGTTGACTTGAGGCTAAATCATGTTTTTCGTTTGGATTTGAAGCTAACTCGTTTGTTTCGCCTGCATTTGAAGCCATATCACTTATATTTTCAAGTATGTGAAGCTAAATCATTCGTTACGCATGGATTTGAAGCTAAGCCATGAACTTCGCGTTGACTTGATGCTAAATCATGTTTTTCGTTTGGACTTGAAGCTAACTCGTTTGTTTCGCATGCTGGTGAAGCTAAATCATGCATATCACAAGTATTTGAAGCTAAACCTTTTGTTTCGCATGGATTCGAAGATAAGCCTCCTACTTCGCATTGATTCGAAGCCAAATCATGTGTTTGCACGGATTTGAAGCTAACTCGTTTGTTTCGCATGCTGTTGAAGCTGAATCATCTATATCACAAGTATTTGAAGCTATATCATATGTTTCGCATGGATTCGAAGATAACCCTCCTAATTCGCATTGATTTAAAGCTAAGTCATGTGTTTGCACGGATTTGAAGCTAACTCGTTTGTTTCGCATGCTGTTGCAGCTGAATCATGTATATCACGAGTATTTGAAGCTATATCATATGTTTCGCATGGATTCGAAGATAAGCCTTCCACTTCGCATCGATTTGAAGCTAAATCATGTGTTCCGCATGGATTTGAAGTTAACTCGTTTATTTCGCATGCAGTTGAAGCTAAATCATGTATATCACAAGTAGTTGCAGCTAAACCATTTGTTTCGCATTGATTTGAAGTTAAATCATGTGTTTCGCATGGATTTGAATCTAACTCGTTTATTTCGCATGCTGTTGAAGCTAAATCATGTATATCACAAGTATTTGAATCTAAACCATTTGTTTCGCATGGATTCGAAGATAAGCCTCCTACTTCGCATTGATTTGAAGCTAAATCATGTGTTCGCATGGATTTGAAGCTACCTCGTTTGTTTCGCATGCTGTTAAAGCTAAGTCATGTATATCACAAGTATTTGCGGCTAAACCACTTGTTTCGCATGGATTCGAAGATAAGCCTCCTACTTCGCATTGATTTGAAGCTAAATCATGTGTTCGCATGGATTTGAAGCTACCTCGTATGTTTCGCAGGCAGTTGAAGCTGAATCGTGTATATCAAAAGTATTTGAAGCTAAACTATTCGTTTCGCATGGATTCGAAGATAAGCCTTCCACTTCGCATTGATTTGAAGCTAAATCATGTGTTCCGCATGGATTTGAAGCTGACTCGTTTGTTTCGCATGCAGTTGAAGCTGAATCATGTATATCACAAGTATTTGCGGCTAAACCATTTGTTTCGCATGGATTCGAAGATAACCCTTCTAATTCGCATTGATTTGATGCTAAATCATGTGTTTCGCATGGATTTGAAGCTAACTCGTTTGTTTCGCATGCTGTTGAAGCTAAGTCAGGTATATCACAAGTATTTGAAGCCTAACCATTTGTTTCGCATGGATTCGAAGATAAGCCTCCTACCTCGCATTGATTTGAAGCTAAATCATGTGTTCGCATGGACTTGAAGCTACCTCGTTTGTTTCGCATTCTGTTGAAGCTAAATCAAGTGTATCACAAGTATTTGAAGCCAAACCGTTTGCTTCGCATGGATTCGAAGATCAGCCTTCTACTTCGCATTTATTAGATGGTAAATCATGCGTTTCGCATGGATTTGAAGCTAACTCGTTTGTTTCGCATACTGTTGAAGCTAAATCATGCATATCACAAGTATTTGAAGCTAAACTATTCGTTTCGCATGGATTCGAAGATAAGCCTTCCACTTCGCATTGATTTGAAGCTAAATCATGTGTTTCGCATGGATTTGAAGCTAACTCGTTTGTTTCGCATACTGTTGAAGCTAAATCATGCATATCACAAGTATTTGAAGCTAAACCATTTGTTTCGCATGGATTCGAAGATAAGCCTCCTACTTCGCATTGATTTGAAGCTAAATCATGTGTTCGCATGGATTTGAAGCTACCTCGTTTGTTTCGCATGCTGTTAAAGCTAAGTCATGTATATCACAAGTATTTGCGGCTAAACCACTTGTTTCGCATGGATTCGAAGATAAGCCTCCTACTTCGCATTGATTTGAAGCTAAATCATGTGTTCGCATGGATTTGAAGCTACCTCGTTTGTTTCGCAGGCAGTTGAAGCTGAATCATGTATATCAAAAGTATTTGAAGCTAAACTATTCGTTTCGCATGGATTCGAAGATAAGCCTTCCACTTCGCATTGATTTGAAGCTAAATCATGTGTTTCGCATGGATTCGAAGATAAGCCTCCTACTTCGCATTGATTTGAAGCTAAATCATGTGTTCGCATGGATTTGAAGCTACCTCGTTTGTTTCGCATTCTGTTGAAGCTAAATCAAGTGTATCACAAGTATTTGAAGCCAAACCATTTGCTTCGCATGGATTCGAAGATCAGCCTTCTACTTCGCATTTATTAGATGGTAAATCATGCGTTTCGCATGGATTTGAAGCTAACTCGTTTGTTTCGCATACTGTTGAAGCTAAATCATGCATATCACAAGTATTTGAAGCTAAACCATTTGTTTCGCATGGATTCGAAGATAAGCCTCCTACTTCGCATTGATTTGAAGCTAAATCATGTGTTCGCATGGATTTGAAGCTACCTCGTTTGTTTCGCATTCTGTTGAAGCTAAATCAAGTGTATCACAAGTATTTGAAGCCAAACCATTTGCTTCGCATGGATTCGAAGATCAGCCTTCTACTTCGCATTTATTAGATGGTAAATCATGCGTTTCGCATGGATTTGAAGCTAACTCGTTTGTTTCGCATACTGTTGAAGCTAAATCATGCATATCACAAGTATTTGAAGCTAAACCATTTGTTTCGCATGGATTCGAAGATAAGCCTCCTACTTCGCATTGATTTGAAGCTAAATCATGTGTTCGCATGGATTTGAAGCTACCTCGTTTGTTTCGCAGGCAGATGAAGCTGAATCATGTATATCAAAAGTATTTGAAGCTAAACTATTCGTTTCGCATGGATTCGAAGATAAGCCTTCCACTTCGCATTGATTTGAAGCTAAATCATGTGTTCCGCATGGATTTGAAGCTGACTCGTTTGTTTCGCATGCAGTTGAAGCTGAATCATGTATATCACAAGTATTTGCGGCTAAACCATTTGTTTCGCATGGATTCGAAGATAACCCTTCTAATTCGCATTGACTTGATGCTAAATCATGTGTTTCGCATGGATTTGAAGCTAACTCGTTTGTTTCGCATGCTGTTGAAGCTAAGTCAGGTATATCACAAGTATTTGAAGCTAAACCATTTGTTTCGCATGGATTCGAAGATAAGCCTCCTACCTCGCATTGATTTGAAGCTAAATCATGTGTTCGCATGGACTTGAAGCTACCTCGTTTGTTTCGCATTCTGTTGAAGCTAAATCATGTATATCACAAGTATTTGAAGCTATATCATATGTTTCGCATGGAGTCGAAGATAAGCCTTCCACTTCGCATCGATTTGAAGCTAAATCATGTGTTTCGCATGGATTTGAAGTTAACTCGTTTATTTCGCATGCAGTTGAAGCTAAATCATGTATATCACAAGTAGTTGCAGCTAAACCATTTGTTTCGCATTGATTTGAAGTTAAATCATGTGTTTCGCATGGATTTGAATCTAACTCGTTTATTTCGCATGCTGTTGAAGCTAAATCATGTATATCACAAGTATATGAAGCTAATCCATTTGCTTCGCATGGATTCGAAGATAATCCATATACTTCCCATTGATTTGAAGCTAAATCATGTGTTTCGCATGGATTTGAATCTAACTCGTTTGTTTCCTATAATGTTGAAACTAAATCATGTATATCACAAGTATTTGAAGCTAAACTATTCTTTTCGCATGGATTCGAAGATAAGCCTTCCACTTCTCATTGATTTGAAGCTAAATCATGTGTTTCGCATGGATTTGAAGCTGACTCGTTTGTTTCGCATGCAGTTGAAGCTGAATCATGTATATCACAAGTATTTGCGGCTAAACCATTTGTTTCGCATGGATTCGAAGGTAACCCTTCTACTTCGCATTGATTTGAAGCTAAATCATGTGTTTCGCATGGATTTGAATCTAACTCGTTTGTTTCGCATGCTGTTGAAACTAAATCATGTATATCACAAGTATTTGAAGCTAAACCATTTGCTTCGCATGGATTTGAAGCTAACTCGTTTGTTTCGCATGCTGTTGAAGCTAAGTCATGTATATCACAAGTATTTGAAGCTAAACCATTTGTTTCGCATGGATTGGAAGATAAGCCTCCTACCTCGCATTGATTTGAAGCTAAATCATGTGTTCGCATGGACTTGAAGCTACCTCGTTTGTTTCGCATTCTGTTGAAGCTAAATCAAGTGTATCACAAGTATTTGAAGCCAAACCATTTGCTTCGCATGGATTCGAAGCTCAGCCTTCTACTTCGCATTTATTAGATGGTAAATCATGCGTTTCGCATGGATTTGAAGCTAAGTCGTTTGTTTCGCATTCTGTTGAAGCTAAATCATGCATATCAGAAGTATTTGAAGCTAAACCATTTGTTTCGCATGGATTCGAAGATAAGCCTCCTACTTCGCATTGATTTGAAGCTAAATCATGTGTTCGCATGGACTTGAAGCTACCTCGTTTGTTTCGCATTCTGTTGAAGCTAAATCAAGTGTATCACAAGTATTTGAAGCTAAACCATTTGCTTCGCATGGATTCGAAGGTCAGCCTTCTACTTCGCATTGATTAGCTGCTAAATCATGTGTTTCGCATGGGTTTGAAGCTAACTCGTTTGTTTCGCCTGCACTTGAAGCCATATGACTTATATTTTCAAGTTTGTGAAGCTAAATCGTTCGTTTTGCATGGATTTGAAGCTAAGCCATCAACTTCGCGTTGACGTGATGCTAATTCATGTGTTTCGCATGGATTTGAAGCTAACTCGTTTGTTTAGCATGCAGTTGAAGCTGAATCATGTATATCAAAAGTATTTGAAGCTAAACTATTCGTTTCGCATGGATTCGAAGATAAGCCTTCCACTTCGCATTGATTTGAAGCTAAATCATGTGTTTCGCATGGATTTGAAGCTAACTCGTCTGTTTCGCATGCTGTTGAAGCTAAATCATGTATATCACAAGTATTTGAAGCTATATCATATGTTTCGCATGGAATAGAAGATAACCCTTCTAATTCTTATTGATTTGAAGCTAAATCATGTGTTTCGCATGGATTCGAAGATAAGCCTCCTACTTCGCATTGATTTGAAGCTAAATCATGTGTTCGCATGGATTTGAAGCTACCTCGTTTGTTTCGCATTCTGTTGAAGCTAAATCAAGTGTATCACAAGTATTTGAAGCCAAACCATTTGCTTCGCATGGATTCGAAGATCAGCCTTCTACTTCGCATTTATTAGATGGTAAATCATGCGTTTCGCATGGATTTGAAGCTAACTCGTTTGTTTCGCATACTGTTGAAGCTAAATCATGCATATCACAAGTATTTGAAGCTAAACCATTTGTTTCGCATGGATTCGAAGATAAGCCTCCTACTTCGCATTGATTTGAAGCTAAATCATGTGTTCGCATGGATTTGAAGCTACCTCGTTTGTTTCGCATTCTGTTGAAGCTAAATCAAGTGTATCACAAGTATTTGAAGCCAAACCATTTGCTTCGCATGGATTCGAAGATCAGCCTTCTACTTCGCATTTATTAGATGGTAAATCATGCGTTTCGCATGGATTTGAAGCTAACTCGTTTGTTTCGCATACTGTTGAAGCTAAATCATGCATATCACAAGTATTTGAAGCTAAACCATTTGTTTCGCATGGATTCGAAGATAAGCCTCCTACTTCGCATTGATTTGAAGCTAAATCATGTGTTCGCATGGATTTGAAGCTACCTCGTTTGTTTCGCAGGCAGATGAAGCTGAATCATGTATATCAAAAGTATTTGAAGCTAAACTATTCGTTTCGCATGGATTCGAAGATAAGCCTTCCACTTCGCATTGATTTGAAGCTAAATCATGTGTTCCGCATGGATTTGAAGCTGACTCGTTTGTTTCGCATGCAGTTGAAGCTGAATCATGTATATCACAAGTATTTGCGGCTAAACCATTTGTTTCGCATGGATTCGAAGATAACCCTTCTAATTCGCATTGACTTGATGCTAAATCATGTGTTTCGCATGGATTTGAAGCTAACTCGTTTGTTTCGCATGCTGTTGAAGCTAAGTCAGGTATATCACAAGTATTTGAAGCTAAACCATTTGTTTCGCATGGATTCGAAGATAAGCCTCCTACCTCGCATTGATTTGAAGCTAAATCATGTGTTCGCATGGACTTGAAGCTACCTCGTTTGTTTCGCATTCTGTTGAAGCTAAATCATGTATATCACAAGTATTTGAAGCTATATCATATGTTTCGCATGGAGTCGAAGATAAGCCTTCCACTTCGCATCGATTTGAAGCTAAATCATGTGTTTCGCATGGATTTGAAGTTAACTCGTTTATTTCGCATGCAGTTGAAGCTAAATCATGTATATCACAAGTAGTTGCAGCTAAACCATTTGTTTCGCATTGATTTGAAGTTAAATCATGTGTTTCGCATGGATTTGAATCTAACTCGTTTATTTCGCATGCTGTTGAAGCTAAATCATGTATATCACAAGTATATGAAGCTAATCCATTTGCTTCGCATGGATTCGAAGATAATCCATATACTTCCCATTGATTTGAAGCTAAATCATGTGTTTCGCATGGATTTGAATCTAACTCGTTTGTTTCCTATAATGTTGAAACTAAATCATGTATATCACAAGTATTTGAAGCTAAACTATTCGTTTCGCATGGATTCGAAGATAAGCCTTCCACTTCTCATTGATTTGAAGCTAAATCATGTGTTTCGCATGGATTTGAAGCTGACTCGTTTGTTTCGCATGCAGTTGAAGCTGAATCATGTATATCACAAGTATTTGCGGCTAAACCATTTGTTTCGCATGGATTCGAAGGTAACCCTTCTACTTCGCATTGATTTGAAGCTAAATCATGTGTTTCGCATGGATTTGAATCTAACTCGTTTGTTTCGCATGCTGTTGAAACTAAATCATGTATATCACAAGTATTTGAAGCTAAACCATTTGCTTCGCATGGATTTGAAGCTAACTCGTTTGTTTCGCATGCTGTTGAAGCTAAGTCATGTATATCACAAGTATTTGAAGCTAAACCATTTGTTTCGCATGGATTGGAAGATAAGCCTCCTACCTCGCATTGATTTGAAGCTAAATCATGTGTTCGCATGGACTTGAAGCTACCTCGTTTGTTTCGCATTCTGTTGAAGCTAAATCAAGTGTATCACAAGTATTTGAAGCCAAACCATTTGCTTCGCATGGATTCGAAGCTCAGCCTTCTACTTCGCATTTATTAGATGGTAAATCATGCGTTTCGCATGGATTTGAAGCTAAGTCGTTTGTTTCGCATTCTGTTGAAGCTAAATCATGCATATCAGAAGTATTTGAAGCTAAACCATTTGTTTCGCATGGATTCGAAGATAAGCCTCCTACTTCGCATTGATTTGAAGCTAAATCATGTGTTCGCATGGACTTGAAGCTACCTCGTTTGTTTCGCATTCTGTTGAAGCTAAATCAAGTGTATCACAAGTATTTGAAGCTAAACCATTTGCTTCGCATGGATTCGAAGGTCAGCCTTCTACTTCGCATTGATTAGCTGCTAAATCATGTGTTTCGCATGGGTTTGAAGCTAACTCGTTTGTTTCGCCTGCACTTGAAGCCATATGACTTATATTTTCAAGTTTGTGAAGCTAAATCGTTCGTTTTGCATGGATTTGAAGCTAAGCCATCAACTTCGCGTTGACGTGATGCTAATTCATGTGTTTCGCATGGATTTGAAGCTAACTCGTTTGTTTAGCATGCAGTTGAAGCTGAATCATGTATATCAAAAGTATTTGAAGCTAAACTATTCGTTTCGCATGGATTCGAAGATAAGCCTTCCACTTCGCATTGATTTGAAGCTAAATCATGTGTATCGCATGGATTTGAAGCTAACTCGTCTGTTTCGCATGCTGTTGAAGCTAAATCATGTATATCACAAGTATTTGAAGCTATATCATATGTTTCGCATGGAATAGAAGATAACCCTTCTAATTCTTATTGATTTGAAGCTAAATCATGTGTTTCGCATGGATTTGAAGCTAACTCGTTTTTTTCGCATGCAGTTGAAGCTAAATCATGTATATCACAAGTATTTGCAGCTAAACCATTTGTTTCGCATGGATTCGAAGATAAGCCTCCTACTTCGCATTGATTTGAAGCTAAATCATGTGTTTGCACGGATTTGAAGCTAACTCGTTTGTTTCGCATGCTGTTGAAGCTGAATCATGTATATCACAAGTATTTGAAGCTATATCATATGTTTCGCATGGAGTCGAAGATAAGCCTTCCACTTCGCATCGATTTGAAGCTAAATCATGTGTTTCGCATGGATTTGAAGTTAACTCGTTTATTTCGCATGCAGTTGAAGCTAAATCATGTATATCACAAGTAGTTGCAGCTAAACCATTTGTTTCGCATTGATTTGAAGTTAAATCATGTGTTTCGCATGGATTTGAATCTAACTCGTTTATTTCGCATGCTGTTGAAGCTAAATCATGTATATCACAAGTATATGAAGCTAATCCATTTGCTTCGCATGGATTCGAAGATAATCCATATACTTCCCATTGATTTGAAGCTAAATCATGTGTTTCGCATGGATTTGAATCTAACTCGTTTGTTTCCTATAATGTTGAAACTAAATCATGTATATCACAAGTATTTGAAGCTAAACTATTCGTTTCGCATGGATTCGAAGATAAGCCTTCCACTTCTCATTGATTTGAAGCTAAATCATGTGTTTCGCATGGATTTGAAGCTGACTCGTTTGTTTCGCATGCAGTTGAAGCTGAATCATGTATATCACAAGTATTTGCGGCTAAACCATTTGTTTCGCATGGATTCGAAGGTAACCCTTCTACTTCGCATTGATTTTAATCTAAATCATGTGTTTCGCATGGATTTGAAGCTAACTCGTTTGTTTCGCATGCTGTTGAAGCTAAATCATGTATATCACAAGTATTTGAAGCTAAACCATTTGTTTCGCATGGATTCGAAGATAAGCCACCTACTTCGCATTGATTTGAAGCTAAATCATGTGTTTCGCATGGATTTGAAGCTAACTCGTTTGTTTCGCATGCTGTTGAAGCTAAGTCATGTATATCACAAGTATTTGCGGCTAAACCATTTGTTTCGCATGGATTCGAAGGTAACCCTTCTACTTCGCATTGATTTGAAGCTAAATCATGTGTTTCGCATGGATTTGAATCTAACTCGTTTGTTTCGCATGCTGTTGAAACTAAATCATGTATATCACAAGTATTTGAAGCTAAACCATTTGCTTCGCATGGATTTGAAGCTAACTCGTTTGTTTCGCATGCTGTTGAAGCTAAGTCATGTATATCACAAGTATTTGAAGCTAAACCATTTGTTTCGCATGGATTGGAAGATAAGCCTCCTACCTCGCATTGATTTGAAGCTAAATCATGTGTTCGCATGGACTTGAAGCTACCTCGTTTGTTTCGCATTCTGTTGAAGCTAAATCAAGTGTATCACAAGTATTTGAAGCCAAACCATTTGCTTCGCATGGATTCGAAGCTCAGCCTTCTACTTCGCATTTATTAGATGGTAAATCATGCGTTTCGCATGGATTTGAAGCTAAGTCGTTTGTTTCGCATTCTGTTGAAGCTAAATCATGCATATCAGAAGTATTTGAAGCTAAACCATTTGTTTCGCATGGATTCGAAGATAAGCCTCCTACTTCGCATTGATTTGAAGCTAAATCATGTGTTCGCATGGACTTGAAGCTACCTCGTTTGTTTCGCATTCTGTTAAAGCTAAATCATGTATATCACAAGTATTTGAAGCTAAACCATTTGCTTCGCATGGATTCGAAGGTCAGCCTTCTACTTCGCATTGATTAGCTGCTAAATCATGTGTTTCGCATGGGTTTGAAGCTAACTCGTTTGTTTCGCCTGCATTTGAAGCCATATGACTTATATTTTCAAGTTTGTGAAGCTAAATCGTTCGTTTTGCATGGATTTGAAGCTAAGCCATCAACTTCGCGTTGACGTGATGCTAATTCATGTGTTTCGCATGGATTTGAAGCTAACTCGTTTGTTTAGCATGCAGTTGAACCTGAATCATGTATATCAAAAGTATTTGAAGCTAAACTATTCGTTTCGCATGGATTCGAAGATAAGCCTTCCACTTCGCATTGATTTGAAGCTAAATCATGTGTTTCGCATGGATTTGAAGCTAACTCGTCTGTTTCGCATGCTGTTGAAGCTAAATCATGTATATCACAAGTATTTGAAGCTATATCATATGTTTCGCATGGAATAGAAGATAACCCTTCTAATTCTTATTGATTTGAAGCTAAATCATGTGTTTCGGATGGATTTGAAGCTAACTCGTTTGTTTCGCATGCTGTTGAAGCTAAGTCATGTATATCACAAGTATTTGAAGCTAAACCATTTGTTTCGCATGGATTCGAAGATAAGCCTCCTACCTCGCATTGATTTGAAGCTAAATCATGTGTTCGCATGGACTTGAAGCTACCTCGTTTGTTTCGCATTCTGTTGAAGCTAAATCATGTATATCACAAGTATTTGAAGCTATATCATATGTTTCGCATGGATTCGAAGATAACCCTTCTAATTCGCATTGATTTAAAGCTAAATCATGTGTTTCGCATGGATTTGAAGCTAACTCGTTTTTTTCGCATGCAGTTGAAGCTGAATCATGTATATCACAAGTATTTGCGGCTAAACCATTTGTTTCGCATGGATTCGAAGATAACCCTTCTAATTCGTATTGATTTGATGCTAAATCATGTGTTTCGCATGGATTTGAAGCTAACTCGTTTGTTTCGCATGCTGTTGAAGCTAAGTCAGGTATATCACAAGTATTTGAAGCTAAACCATTTGTTTCGCATGGATTCGAAGATAAGCCTCCTACTTCGCATTGATTTGAAGCTAAATCATGTGTTCGCATGGATTTGAAGCTACCTCGTTTGTTTCGCAGGCAGTTGAAGCTGAATCATGTATATCAAAAGTATTTGAAGCTAAACTATTCGTTTCGCATGGATTCGAAGATAAGCCTTCCACTTCGCATTGATTTGAAGCTAAATCATGTGTTCCGCATGGATTTGAAGCTGACTCGTTTGTTTCGCATGCAGTTGAAGCTGAATCATGTATATCACAAGTATTTGCGGCTAAACCATTTGTTTCGCATGGATTCGAAGATAACCCTTCTAATTCGTATTGATTTGATGCTAAATCATGTGTTTCGCATGGATTTGAAGCTAACTCGTTTGTTTCGCATGCTGTTGAAGCTAAGTCAGGTATATCACAAGTATTTGAAGCTAAACCATTTGTTTCGCATGGATTCGAAGATAAGCCTTCCACTTCGCATTGATTTGAAGCTAAATCATGTGTTCCGCATGGATTTGAAGCTGACTCGTTTGTTTCGCATGCAGTTGAAGCTGAATCATGTATATCACAAGTATTTGCGGCTAAACCATTTGTTTCGCATGGATTCGAAGATAACCCTTCTAATTCGAATTGATTTGATGCTAAATCCTGTGTTTCGCATGGATTTGAAGCTAACTCGTTTGTTTCGCATGCTGTTGAAGCTAAGTCAGGTATATCACAAGTATTTGAAGCTAAACCATTTGTTTCGCATGGATTCGAAGATAAGCCTCCTACCTCGCATTGATTTGAAGCTAAATCATGTGTTCGCATGGACTTGAAGCTACCTCGTTTGTTTCGCATTCTGTTGAAGCTAAATCAAGTGTATCACAAGTATTTGAAGCCAAACCATTTGCTTCGCATGGATTCGAAGATCAGCCTTCTACTTCGCATTTATTAGATGGTAAATCATGCGTTTTGCATGGATTTGAAGCTAACTCGTTTGTTTCGCATACTGTTGAAGCTAAATCATGCATATCACAAGTATTTGAATCTAAACCATTTGTTTCGCATGGATTCGAAGATAAGCCTCCTACTTCGCATTGATTTGAAGCTAAATCATGTGTTCGCATGGATTTGAAGCTACCTCGTTTGTTTCGCATGCTGTTAAAGCTAAGTCATGTATATCACAAGTATTTGCGGCTAAACCACTTGTTTCGCATGGATTCGAAGATAAGCCTCCTACTTCGCATTGATTTGAAGCTAAATCATGTGTTCGCATGGATTTGAAGCTACCTCGTATGTTTCGCAGGCAGTTGAAGCTGAATCGTGTATATCAAAAGTATTTGAAGCTAAACTATTCGTTTCGCATGGATTCGAAGATAAGCCTTCCACTTCGCATTGATTTGAAGCTAAATCATGTGTTCCGCATGGATTTGAAGCTGACTCGTTTGTTTCGCATGCAGTTGAAGCTGAATCATGTATATCACAAGTATTTGCGGCTAAACCATTTGTTTCGCATGGATTCGAAGATAACCCTTCTAATTCGCATTGATTTGATGCTAAATCATTTGTTTCGCATGGATTCGAAGCTAACTCGTTTGTTTCGCATGCTGTTGAAGCTAAGTCAGGTTTATCACAAGTATTTGAAGCCTAACCATTTGTTTCGCATGGATTCGAAGATAAGCCTCCTACCTCGCATTGATTTGAAGCTAAATCTTGTGTTCGCATGGACTTGAAGCTACCTCGTTTGTTTCGCATTCTGTTGAAGCTAAATCAAGTGTATCACAAGTATTTGAAGCCAAACCATTTGCTTCGCATGGATTCGAAGATCAGCCTTCTACTTCGCATTTATTAGATGGTAAATCATGCGTTTCGCATGGATTTGAAGCTAACTCGTTTGTTTCGCATACTGTTGAAGCTAAATCATGCATATCACAAGTATTTGAAGCTAAACTATTCGTTTCGCATGGATTCGAAGATAAGCCTTCCACTTCGCATTGATTTGAAGCTAAATCATGTGTTTCGCATGGATTTGAAGCTAACTCGTTTGTTTCGCATACTGTTGAAGCTAAATCATGCATATCACAAGTATTTGAAGCTAAACCATTTGTTTCGCATGGATTCGAAGATAAGCCTCCTACTTCGCATTGATTTGAAGCTAAATCATGTGTTCGCATGGATTTGAAGCTACCTCGTTTGTTTCGCATGCTGTTAAAGCTAAGTCATGTATATCACAAGTATTTGCGGCTAAACCACTTGTTTCGCATGGATTCGAAGATAAGCCTCCTACTTCGCATTGATTTGAAGCTAAATCATGTGTTCGCATGGATTTGAAGCTACCTCGTTTGTTTCGCAGGCAGTTGAAGCTGAATCATGTATATCAAAAGTATTTGAAGCTAAACTATTCGTTTCGCATGGATTCGAAGATAAGCCTTCCACTTCGCATTGATTTGAAGCTAAATCATGTGTTTCGCATGGATTCGAAGATAAGCCTCCTACTTCGCATTGATTTGAAGCTAAATCATGTGTTCGCATGGATTTGAAGCTACCTCGTTTGTTTCGCATTCTGTTGAAGCTAAATCAAGTGTATCACAAGTATTTGAAGCCAAACCATTTGCTTCGCATGGATTCGAAGATCAGCCTTCTACTTCGCATTTATTAGATGGTAAATCATGCGTTTCGCATGGATTTGAAGCTAACTCGTTTGTTTCGCATACTGTTGAAGCTAAATCATGCATATCACAAGTATTTGAAGCTAAACCATTTGTTTCGCATGGATTCGAAGATAAGCCTCCTACTTCGCATTGATTTGAAGCTAAATCATGTGTTCGCATGGATTTGAAGCTACCTCGTTTGTTTCGCAGGCAGATGAAGCTGAATCATGTATATCAAAAGTATTTGAAGCTAAACTATTCGTTTCGCATGGATTCGAAGATAAGCCTTCCACTTCGCATTGATTTGAAGCTAAATCATGTGTTCCGCATGGATTTGAAGCTGACTCGTTTGTTTCGCATGCAGTTGAAGCTGAATCATGTATATCACAAGTATTTGCGGCTAAACCATTTGTTTCGCATGGATTCGAAGATAACCCTTCTAATTCGCATTGACTTGGTGCTAAATCATGTGTTTCGCATGGATTTGAAGCTAACTCGTTTGTTTCGCATGCTGTTGAAGCTAAGTCAGGTATATCACAAGTATTTGAAGCTAAACCATTTGTTTCGCATGGATTCGAAGATAAGCCTCCTACGTCGCATTGATTTGAAGCTAAATCATGTGTTCGCATGGACTTGAAGCTACCTCGTTTGTTTCGCATTCTGTTGAAGCTAAATCAAGTGTATCATAAGTATTTGAAGCCAAACCATTTGCTTCGCATGGATTCGAAGATCAGCCTTCTACTTCGCATTTATTAGATGGTAAATCATGCGTTTCGCATGGATTTGAAGCTAACTCGTTTGTTTCGCATACTGTTGAAGCTAAATCATGCATATCACAAGTATTTGAAGCTAAACCATTTGTTTCGCATGGATTCGAAGATAAGCCTCCTACTTCGCATTGATTTGTAGCTAAATCATGTGTTCGCATGGATTTGAAGCTACCTCGTTTGTTTCGCATGCTGTTAAAGCTAAGTCATGTATATCACAAGTATTTGCGGCTAAACCACTTGTTTCGCATGGATTCGAAGATAAGCCTCCTACTTCGCATTGATTTGAAGCTAAATCATGTGTTCGCATGGATTTGAAGCTAAATCATGTGTTCGCATGGATTTGAAGCTACCTCGTTTGTTTCGCAGGCAGTTGAAGCTGAGTCATGTATATCAAAAGTATTTGAAGCTAAACTATTCGTTTCGCATGGATTCGAAGATAAGCCTTCCACTTCGCATTGATTTGAAGCTAAATCATGTGTTCCGCATGGATTTGAAGCTGACTCGTTTGTTTCGCATGCAGTTGAAGCTGAATCATGTATATCACAAGTATTTGCGGCTAAACCATTTGTTTCGCATGGATTCGAAGATAACCCTTCTAATTCGCATTGATTTGAAGCTAAATCATGTGTTTCGCATGGATTTGAAGCTAACTCGTTTGTTTCGCATGCTGTTGAAGCTAAGTCATGTATATCACAAGTATTTGCGGCTAAACCATTTGTTTCGCATGGATTCGAAGGTAACCCTTCTACTTCGCATTGATTTGAAGCTAAATCATGTGTTTCGCATGTATTTGAATCTAACTCGTTTGTTTCGCCTGCATTTGAAGCCATATCACTTATATTTTCAAGTATGTGAAGCTAAATCATTCGCTTTGCATGGATTTGAAGCTAAACCATTTGCTTCGCATGGATTCGAAGATCATCCTTCTACTTCGCATTCATTAGATGCTAAATCATGTGTTTCGCATGGGTTTGAAGCTAACTCGTTTGTTTCGCCTGCATTTGAAGCCATATCACTTATATTTTCAAGTATGTGAAGCTAAATCATTCGTTTTGCATGGATTTGAAGCTAAGCCATCAACTTCGCGTTGACTTGATGCTAATTCTTGTGTTTCGCATGGATTTGAAGCTAACTCGTTTGTTTCGCAGGCAGTTGAAGCTGAATCATGTATATCAAAAGTATTTGAAGCTAAACTATTCGTTTCGCATGGATTCGAAGATAAGCCTTCCACTTCGCATTGATTTGAAGCTAAATCATGTGTTCCGCATGGATTTGAAGCTGACTCGTTTGTTTCGCATGCAGTTGAAGCTGAATCATGTATATCACAAGTATTTGCGGCTAAACCATTTGTTTCGCATGGATTCGTAGGTAACCCTTCTACTTCGCATTGATTTTAATCTAAATCATGTGTTTCGCATGGATTTGATGCTAACTCGTTTATTTCGCATGCTGTTGAAGCTAAATCATGTATATCACAAGTATTTGAAGCTAATCCATTTGCTTCGCATGGATTCGAAGATCATCCTTCTACTTCGCATTCATGAGATGCTAAATCATGTGTTTCGCATGGGTTTGAAGCTAACTCGTTTGTTTCGCCTGCATTTGAAGCCATATCACTTATATTTTCAAGTATGTGAAGCTAAATCATTCGTTTTGCATGGATTTGAAGCTAAGCCATCAACTTCGCGTTGACTTGATGCTAATTCTTGTGTTTCGCATGGTTTTGAAGCTAACTCGTTTGTTTCGCATACTGTTGAAGCTAAATCATGCATATCACAAGTATTTGAAGCTAAACCATTTGTTTCGCATATATTCGAAGATAAGCCTCCTACTTCGCATTGATTTGAAGCTAAATCATGTGTTCGCATGGATTTGAAGCTACCTCGTTTGTTTCGCATGCAGTTGAAGCTGAATCATGTATATCACAAGTATTTGCGGCTAAACCATTTGTTTCGCATGGATTCGAAGGTAACCCTTCTACTTCGCATTGATTTTAATCTAAATCATGTGTTTCGCATGGATTTGAAGCTAACTCGTTTATTTCGCATGCTGTTGAAGTTAAATCATGTATATCACAAGTATTTGAAGCTAAACCATTTGTTTCGCATGGATCGAAGATAAGCCTCCTACTTCGCATTGATTTGAAGCTAAATCATGTGTTCGCATGGATTTGAAGCTACCTCGTTTGTTTCGCATGCAGTTGAAGCTGAATCATGTATATCACAAGTATTTGCGGCTAAACCATTTGTTTCGCATGGATTCGAAGGTAACCCTTCTACTTCGCATTGATTTTAATCTAAATTATGTGTTTCGCATGGATTTGAAGCTAACTCGTTTATTTCGCATGCTGTTGAAGTTAAATCATGTATATCACAAGTATTTGAAGCTAAACCATTTGTTTCGCATGGATCGAAGATAAGCCTCCTACTTCGCATTGATTTGAAGCTAAATCATGTGTTCCGCATGGATTTGAAGCTGACTCGTTTGTTTCGCATGCAGTTGAAGCTGATCATGTATATCACAAGTATTTGCGGCTAAACCATTTGTTTCGCATGGATTCGAAGGTAACCCTTCTACTTCGCATTGATTTTAATCTAAATCATGTGTTTCGCATGGATTTGAAGCTAACTCGTTTGTTTCGCATGCTGTTGAAGCTAAATCATGTATATCACAAGTATTTGAAGCTAAACCATTTGTTTCGCATGGATTCGAAGATAAGCCTCCTACTTCGCATTGATTTGAAGCTAAATCATGTGTTTCGCATGGATTTGAAGCTAACTCGTTTGTTTCGCAGGCTGTTGAAGCTAAGTCATGTATATCACAAGTATTTGCGGCTAAACCATTTGTTTCGCATGGATTCGAAGGTAACCCTTCTACTTCGCATTGATTTGAAGCTAAACCATGTGTTTCGCATGGATTTGAATCTAACTCGTTTGTTTCGCATGCTGTTGAAACTAAATCATGTATATCACAAGTATTTGAAGCTAAACCATTTGCTTCGCATGGATTCGAAAATCAGCATTCTACTTCGCATTGATTAGATGCTAAATCATGTGTTTCGCATGGGTTTGAAGCTAACTCGTTTGTTTCGCCTGCATTTGAAGCCATATCACTTATATTTTCAAGTATGTGAAGCTAAATCATTCGTTTTGCATGGATTTGAAGCTAAGCCAACAACTTCGCGTTGACTTGATGCTTATTCATGTGTTTCGCATGGATTTGAAGCTAACTCGTTTGTTTCGCAGGCAGTTGAAGCTGAATCATGTATATCAAAAGTATTTGAAGCTAAACTATTCGTTTCGCATGGATTCGAAGATAAGCCTTCCACTTCGCATTGATTTGAAGCTAAATCATGTGTTCCGCATGGATTTGAAGCTGACTCGTTTGTTTCGCATGCAGTTGAAGCTGAATCATGTATATCACAAGTATTTGCGGCTAAACCATTTGTTTCGCATGGATTCGAAGGTAACCCTTCTACTTCGCATTGATTTTAATCTAAATTATGTGTTTCGCATGGATTTGAAGCTAACTCGTTTATTTCGCATGCTGTTGAAGTTAAATCATGTATATCACAAGTATTTGAAGCTAAACCATTTGTTTCGCATGGATCGAAGATAAGCCTCCTACTTCGCATTGATTTGAAGCTAAATCATGTGTTCCGCATGGATTTGAAGCTGACTCGTTTGTTTCGCATGCAGTTGAAGCTGATCATGTATATCACAAGTATTTGCGGCTAAACCATTTGTTTCGCATGGATTCGAAGGTAACCCTTCTACTTCGCATTGATTTTAATCTAAATCATGTGTTTCGCATGGATTTGAAGCTAACTCGTTTGTTTCGCATGCTGTTGAAGCTAAATCATGTATATCACAAGTATTTGAAGCTAAACCATTTGTTTCGCATGGATTCGAAGATAAGCCTCCTACTTCGCATTGATTTGAAGCTAAATCATGTGTTTCGCATGGATTTGAAGCTAACTCGTTTGTTTCGCAGGCTGTTGAAGCTAAGTCATGTATATCACAAGTATTTGCGGCTAAACCATTTGTTTCGCATGGATTCGAAGGTAACCCTTCTACTTCGCATTGATTTGAAGCTAAACCATGTGTTTCGCATGGATTTGAATCTAACTCGTTTGTTTCGCATGCTGTTGAAACTAAATCACGTATATCACAAGTATTTGAAGCTAAACCATTTGCTTCGCATGGATTCGAAAATCAGCATTCTACTTCGCATTGATTAGATGCTAAATCATGTGTTTCGCATGGGTTTGAAGCTAACTCGTTTGTGTCGCCTGCATTTGAAGCCATATCACTTATATTTTCAAGTATGTGAAGCTAAATCATTCGTTTTGCATGGATTTGAAGCTAAGCCAACAACTTCGCGTTGACTTGATGCTTATTCATGTGTTTCGCATGGATTTGAAGCTAACTCGTTTGTTTCGCAGGCAGTTGAAGCTGAATCATGTATATCAAAAGTATTTGAAGCTAAACTATTCGTTTCGCATGGATTCGAAGATAAGCCTTCCACTTCGCATTGATTTGAAGCTAAATCATGTGTTCCGCATGGATTTGAAGCTGACTCGTTTGTTTCGCATGCAGTTGAAGCTGAATCATGTATATCACAAGTATTTGCGGCTAAACCATTTGTTTCGCATGGATTCGAAGAATAGCCTTCTACTTCGCATTGATTAGATGCTACATCATGTGTTTAGCATGGGTTTGAAGCTAACTCGTTTGTTTCGCCTGCATTTGAAGCTATGTCACTTATATTCACAAGTATGTGAAGCTAAATCAGTCGTTTCGCATGGATTTGAAGCAAAGCCATCAAATTCGCGTTGACTTGATACTAAATCATGTTTTTCGTTTGGACTTGAAGCTAACTCGTTTGTTTCGCATGCTGTTGAAGCTAAGTCATGTATATCACAAGTATTTGAAGCTAAACCATTTGTTTCGCATGGATTGGAAGATAAGCCTCCTACCTCGCATTGATTTGAAGCTAAATCATGTGTTCGCATAGACTTGAAGCTACCTCGTTTGTTTCGCATTCTGTTGAAGCTAAATCAAGTGTATCACAAGTATTTGAAGCCAAACCATTTGCTTCGCATGGATTCGAAGCTCAGCCTTCTACTTCGCATTTATTAGATGTTAAATCATGCGTTTCGCACGGATTTGAAGCTAACTCGTTTGTTTCGCATGCTGTTGAAGCTAAATCATGCATATCACAAGTATTTGAAGCTAAACCATTTGTTTCGCATGGATTCGAAGATAAGCCTCCTACTTCGCATTGATTTGAAGCTAAATCATGTGTTCGCATGGATTTGAAGCTACCTCGTTTGTTTCGCATGCTGTTGAAGCAAAGTCATGTATATCACAAGTATTTGCGGCTAAACCATTTCTTTCGCATGGATTCGAAGATAAGCCTCCTACCTCGCATTGATTTGAAGCTAAATCATGTGTTCGCATGGACTTGAAGCTACCTCGTTTGTTTCGCATTCCGTTGAAGCTAAATCATGTATATCAAAAGTATTTGAAGCTAAACAATTCGTTTCGCATGGATTCGAAGATAAGCCTTCCACTTCGCATTGATTTGAAGCTAAATCATGTGTTCCGCATGGATTTGAAGCTGACTCGTTTGTTTCGCATGCAGTTGAAGCTGAATCATGTATATCACAAGTATTTGCGGCTAAACCATTTGTTTCGCATGGATTCGAAGGTAACCCTTCTACTTCGCATTGATTTTAATCTAAATCATGTGTTTCGCATGGATTTGAAGCTAACTCGTTTGTTTCGCATGCTGTTGAAGCTAAATCATGTATATCACAAGTATTTGAAGCTAAACCATTTGTTTCGCATGGATTCGAAGATAAGCCTCCTACTTCGCATTGATTTGAAGCTAAATCATGTGTTCGCTTGGATTTGAAGCTAACTCGTTTGCTTCGCATGCTGTTGAAGCTAAATCAAGTGTATCACAAGTATTTGAAGCTAAACCATCTGTTTCGCATGGATTCGAAGGTAACCCCTCTACTTCGCATTGATTTGAAGCTAAAACATGTGTTTCGGATGGATTTGAAGCTAACTCGTTTGTTTCGCATGCTGTTGAAGCTAAGTCATGTATATCACAAGTATTTGAAGCTAAACCATTTGTTTCGCATGGATTGGAAAATAAGCCTCCTACCTCGCATTGATTTGAAGCTAAATCATGTGTTCGCATAGACTTGAAGCTACCTCGTTTGTTTCGCATTCTGTTGAAGCTAAATCAAGTGTATCACAAGTATTTGAAGCCAAACCATTTGCTTCGCATGGATTCGAAGCTCAGCCTTCTACTTCGCATTTATTAGATGGTAAATCATGCGTTTCGCATGGATTTGAAGCTAACTCGTTTGTTTCGCATGCTGTTGAAGCTAAATCATGCATATCACAAGTATTTGAAGCTAAACCATTTGTTTCGCATGGATTCGAAGATAAGCCTCCTACTTCGCATTGATTTGAAGCTAAATCATGTGTTCGCATGGATTTGAAGCTACCTCGTTTGTTTCGCATGCTGTTGAAGCAAAGTCATGTATATCACAAGTATTTGCGGCTAAACCATTTGTTTCGCATGGATTCGAAGATAAGCCTCCTACCTCGCATTGATTTGAAGCTAAATCATGTGTTCGCATGGACTTGAAGCTACCTCGTTTGTTTCGCATTCCGTTGAAGCTAAATCAAGTGTATCACAAGTATTTGAAGCCAAACCATTTGCTTCGCATGGATTCGAAGATCAGCCTTCTACTTCGCATTTATTAGATGGTAAATCATGCGTTTCGCATGGATTTGAAGCTAACTCGTTCGTTTCGCATACTGTTGAAGCTAAATCATGCATATCACAAGTATTTGAAGCTAAACCATTTGTTTCGCATGGATTCGAAGATAAGCCTCCTACTTCGCATTGATTTGAAGCTAAATCATGTGTTCGCATGGATTTGAAGCTACCTCGTTTGTTTCGCATGCTGTTAAAGCTAAGTCATGTATATCACAAGTATTTGCGGCTAAACCATTTGTTTCGCATGGATTCGAAGGTAACCCTTCTACTTCGCATTGATTTGAAGCTAAATCATGTGTTTCGCATGGATTTGAAGCTAACTCGTTTGTTTCGCAGGCAGTTGAAGCTGAATCATGTATATCAAAAGTATTTGAAGCTAAACAATTCGTTTCGCATGGATTCGAAGATAAGCCTTCCACTTCGCATTGATTTGAAGCTAAATCATGTGTTCCGCATGGATTTGAAGCTGACTCGTTTGTTTCGCATGCAGTTGAAGCTGAATCATGTATATCACAAGTATTTGCGGCTAAACCATTTGTTTCGCATGGATTCGAAGGTAACCCTTCTACTTCGCATTGATTTTAATCTAAATCATGTGTTTCGCATGGATTTGAAGCTAACTCGTTTGTTTCGCATGCTGTTGAAGCTAAATCATGTATATCACAAGTATTTGAAGCTAAACCATTTGTTTCGCATGGATTCGAAGATAAGCCTCCTACTTCGCATTGATTTGAAGCTAAATCATGTGTTCGCATGGATTTGAAGCTAACTCGTTTGGTTCGCATGCTGTTGAAGCTAAATCAAGTGTATCACAAGTATTTGAAGCTAAACCATCTGTTTCGCATGGATTCGAAGGTAACCCCTCTACTTCGCATTGATTTGAAGCTAAAACATGTGTTTCGGATGGATTTGAAGCTAACTCGTTTGTTTCGCATGCTGTTGAAACTAAATCATGTATATCACAAGTATTTGAAGCTAATCCATTTGCTTCGCATGGATTCGAAGATCATCCTTCTACTTCGCATTGATTTGAAGCTAAATCATGTGTTTCGCATGGGTTTGAAGCTAACTCGTTTGTTTCGCCTGCATTTGAAGCCATATCACTTATATTTTCAAGTATGTGAAGCTAAATCATACGTTTTGCATGGATTTGAAGCTAAGCCATCAACTTCGCGTTGACTTGATGCTAATTCTTGTGTTTCGCATGGATTTGAAGCTAACTCTTTTGTTTCGCAGGCAGTTGAAGCTGAATCATGTATATCAAAAGTATTTGAAGCTAAACTATTCGTTTCGCCTGGATTCGAAGATAAGCCTTCCACTTCGCATTGATTTGAAGCTAAATCATGTGTTCCGCATGGATTTGAAGCTGACTCGTTTGTTTCGCATGCAGTTGAAGCTGAATCATGTATATCACAAGTATTTGCGGCTAAACCATTTGTTTCGCATGGATTCGAAGGTAACCCTTCTACTTCGCATTGATTTTAATCTAAATTATGTGTTTCGCATGGATTTGAAGCTAACTCGTTTATTTCGCATGCTGTTGAAGTTAAATCATGCATATCACAAGTATTTGAAGCTAAACCATTTGTTTCGCATGGATCGAAGATAAGCCTCCTACTTCGCATTGATTTGAAGCTAAATCATGTGTTCCGCATGGATTTGAAGCTGACTCGTTTGTTTCGCATGCAGTTGAAGCTGAATCATGTATATCACAAGTATTTGCGGCTAAACCATTTGTTTCGCATGGATTCGAAGGTAACCCTTCTACTTCGCATTGATTTTAATCTAAATCATGTGTTTCGCATGGATTTGAAGCTAACTCGTTTGTTTCGCATGCTGTTGAAGCTAAATCATGTATATCACAAGTATTTGAAGCTAAACCATTTGTTTCGCATGGATTCGAAGATAAGCCTCCTACTTCGCATTGATTTGAAGCTAAATCATGTGTTTCGCATGGATTTGAAGCTAACTCGTTTGTTTCGCAGGCTGTTGAAGCTAAGTCATGTATATCACAAGTATTTGCGGCTAAACCATTTGTTTCGCATCTATTCGAAGGTAACCCTTCCACTTCGCATTGATTTGAAGATAAACCATGTGTTTCGCATGGATTTGAAGCTAACTCGTTTGTTTCGCATGCTGTTGAAACTAAATCATGTATATCACAAGTATTTGAAGCTAAACCATTTGCTTCGCATGGATTCGAAAATCAGCATTCTACTTCGCATTGATTAGATGCTAAATCATGTGTTTTGCATGGGTTTGAAGCTAACTCGTTTGTTTCGCCTGCATTTGAAGCCATATCACTTATATTTTCAAGTATGTGAAGCTAAATCATTCGTTTTGCATGGATTTGAAGCTAAGCCAACAACTTCGCGTTGACTTGATGCTTATTCATGTGTTTCGCATGGATTTGAAGCTAACTCGTTTGTTTCGCAGGCAGTTGAAGCTGAATCATGTATATCAAAAGTATTTGAAGCTAAACTATTCGTTTCGCATGGATTCGAAGATAAGCCTTCCACTTCGCATTGATTTGAAGCTAAATCATATGTTCCGCATGGATTTGAAGCTGACTCGTTTGTTTCGCATGCAGTTGAAGCTGAATCATGTATATCACAAGTATTTGCGGCTAAACCATTTGTTTCGCATGGATTCGAAGAATAGCCTTCTACTTCGCATTGATTAGATGCTACATCATGTGTTTAGCATGGGTTTGAAGCTAACTCGTTTGTTTCGCCTGCATTTGAAGCTATGTCACTTATATTCACAAGTATGTGAAGCTAAATCAGTCGTTTCGCATGGATTTGAAGCAAAGCCATCAAATTCGCGTTGACTTGATACTAAATCATGTTTTTCGTTTGGACTTGAAGCTAACTCGTTTGTTTAGCATGTTGTTGAAGCTAAATCATGTATATCACAAGTATTTGAAGCTATATCATATGTTTCGCATGGATTCGAAGATAACCCTTCTAATTCGCATTGATTTGAAGCTAAATCATGTGTTTCGCATGGATTTGAAGCTAACGCGTTTGTTTCGCATGCTGTTGAAGCTAAGTCATGTATATCACAAGTATTTGAAGCTAAACCATTTGTTTCGCATGGATTGGAAGATAAGCCTCCTACCTCGCATTGATTTGAAGCTAAATCATGTGTTCGCATAGACTTGAAGCTACCTCGTTTGTTTCGCATTCTGTTGAAGCTAAATCAAGTGTATCACAAGTATTTGAAGCCAAACCATTTGCTTCGCATGGATTCGAAGCTCAGCTTTCTACTTCGCATTTATTAGATGGTAAATCATGCGTTTCGCATGGATTTGAAGCTAACTCGTTTGTTTCGCATGCTGTTGAAGCTAAATCATGCATATCACAAGTATTTGAAGCTAAACCATTTGTTTCGCATGGATTCGAAGATAAGCCTCCTACTTCGCATTGATTTGAAGCTAAATCATGTGTTCGCATGGATTTGAAGCTACCTCGTTTGTTTCGCATGCTGTTGAAGCAAAGTCATGTATATCACAAGTATTTGCGGCTAAACCATTTGTTTCGCATGGATTCGAAGATAAGCCTCCTACCTCGCATTGATTTGAAGCTAAATCATGTGTTCGCATGGACTTGAAGCTACCTCGTTTGTTTCGCATTCCGTTGAAGCTAAATCAAGTGTATCACAAGTATTTGAAGCCAAACCATTTGCTTCGCATGGATTCGAAGATCAGCCTTCTACTTCGCATTTATTAGATGGTAAATCATGCGTTTCGCATGGATTTGAAGCTAACTCGTTCGTTTCGCATACTGTTGAAGCTAAATCATGCATATCACAAGTATTTGAAGCTAAACCATTTGTTTCGCATGGATTCGAAGATAAGCCTCCTACTTCGCATTGATTTGAAGCTAAATCATGTGTTCGCATGGATTTGAAGCTACCTCGTTTGTTTCGCATGCTGTTAAAGCTAAGTCATGTATATCACAAGTATTTGCTGCTAAACCATTTGTTTCGCATGGATTCGAAGGTAACCCTTCTACTTCGCATTGATTTTAATCTAAATCATGTGTTTCGCATGGATTTGAAGCTAACTCGTTTGTTTCGCATGCTGTTGAAGCTAAATCATGTATATCACAAGTATTTGAAGCTAAACCATTTGTTTCGCATGGATTCGAAGATAAGCCTCCTACTTCGCATTGATTTGAAGCTAAATCATGTGTTCGCATGGATTTGAAGCTAACTCGTTTGCTTCGCATGCTGTTGAAGCTAAATCAAGTGTATCACAAGTATTTGAAGCTAAACCATTTGTTTCGCATGGATTCGAAGATCAGCCTTCTACTTCGCATTGATTAGATGCTAAATCATGTGTTTCGCATGGATTTGAAGCTAACTGGTTTGTTTCGCATGCTGTTGAAACTAAATCATGTATATCACAAGTATTTGAAGCTAAACCATTTGTTTCGCATGGATTCGAAGATAAGCCTCGTACTTCGCATTGATTTGAAGCTAAATCATGTGTTCGCATGGATTTGAAGCTAACTCGTTTGCTTCGCATGCTGTTGAAGCTAAATCAAGTGTATCACAAGTATATGAAGCTAAACCATTTGTTTCGCATGGATTCGAAGATCAGCCTTCTACTTCGCATTGATTAGATGCTAAATCATGTATTTCGCATGGATTTGAAGCTAACTCGTTTGTTTCGCATGCTGTTGAAACTAAATCATGTATATCACAAGTATTTGAAGCTATATCATTAGTTTCGCATGGATTCGAAGATTAGCCTTCTACTTCGCATTGATTAGATGCTAAATCATGTATTTCGCATGGATTTGAAGCTAACTCGTTTGTTTCGCATGCTGTTGAAACTAAATCATGTATATCACAAGTATTTGAAGCTATATCATTAGTTTCGCATGGATTCGAAGATTAGCCTTCTACTTCGCATTGATTAGATGCTAAATCATGTGTTTAGCATGGGTTTGAAGCTAACTCGTTTGTTTCGCCTGCATTTGAAGCTATATCACTTATATTCACAAGTATGTGAAGCTAAATCAATCGTTTCGCATTTATTTGAAGCAAAGCCATCAACTTCGCGTTGACTTGATACTAAATCATGTTTTTCGTTTGGACTTGAAGCTAACTCGTTTGTTTAGCATGTTGTTGAAGCTAAATCATGTATATCACAAGTACTTGAAGCTATATCATATGTTTCGCATGGATTCGAAGATAACCCTTTTAATTCGCATTGATTAGAAGCTAAATCATGTGTTCGCATGGATTTGAAGCTAACTCGTTTGCTTCGCATGCTGTTGAAGCTAAATCAAGTGTATCACAAGTATTTGAAGCTAAACCATTTGTTTCGCATGGATTCGAATATTAGCCTTCTACTTCGCATTGATTAGATGCTAAATCATGTGTTTAGCGTGGGTTTAAAGCTAACTCGTTTGTTTCGCCTGCATTTGAAGCTATATCACTTATATTCACAAGTATGTGAAGCTAAATCATGTGTTTCGCATGGATTTGAAGCTAACTCGTTTGTTTCGCATGCTGTTGAAGCTAAATCATGTATATCACAAGTATTTGAAGCTAAACCATTTGTTTCGCATGGATTCGAAGATAAGCCTCCTACTTCGCATTGATTTGAAGCTAAATCATGTGTTTCGCATGGATTTGAAGCTAACTCGTTTGTTTCGCATGCTGTTGAAGCTAAATCATGTATATCACAAGTATTTGAAGCTAAACCATTTGTTTCGCATGGATTCGAAGGTAAACCTTCTACTTCGCATTGATTTGAAGCTAAACCATGTGTTTCGCATGGATTTGAATCTAACTCGTTTGTTTCGTATGCTGTTGAAACTAAATCATGTATATCACAAGTATTTGAAGCGAAACCATTTGCTTCGCATGGATTCGAAAATCAGCATTCTACTTCGCATTGATTAGATGCTAAATCATGTGTTTCGCATGGGTTTGAAGCTAACTCGTTTGTTTCGCCTGCATTTGAAGCCATATCACTTATATTTTCAAGTATGTGAAGCTAAATCATTCGTTTTGCATGGATTTGAAGCTAAGCCAACAACTTCGCGTTGACTTGATGCTTATTCATGTGTTTCGCATGGATTTGAAGCTAACTCGTTTGTTTCGCAGGCAGTTGAAGCTGAATCATGTATATCAAAAGTATTTGAAGCTAAACCATTTGTTTCGCATGGATTCGAAGATAAGCCTCCTACTTCGCATTGATTTGAAGCTAAATCATGTGTTTCGCATGGATTTGAAGCTAACTCGTTTGTTTCGCATGCTGTTGAAGCTAAATCATGTATATCACAAGTATTTGAAGCTAAACCATTTGTTTCGCATGGATTCGAAGATAAGCCTCCTACTTCGCATTGATTTGAAGCTAAATCATGTGTTCGCATCGATTTGAAGCTAACTCGTTTGCTTCGCATGCTGTTGAAGCTAAATCAAGTGTATCACAAGTATTTGAAGCTAAACCATTTGTTTCGCATGGATTCGAAGATTAGCCTTCTACTTCGCATTGATTAGATGCTAAATCATGTGTTTAGCATGGGTTTAAAGCTAACTCGTTTGTTTCGCCTGCATTTGAAGCTATATCACTTATATTCACAAGTATGTGAAGCTAAATCATGTATTTCGCATGGATTTGAATCTAACTCGTTTGTTTCGCATGCTGTTGAAACTAAATCATGTATATCACAAGTATTTGAAGCTAAACCATTTGCTTCGCATGGATTCGAAGATCAGCCTTCTACTTCGCATTGATTAGATGCTAAATCATGTGTTTCGCATGGGTTTGAAGCTAACTCGTTTGTTTCGCCTGCATTTGAAGCCATATCACTTATATTTTCAAGTATGTGAAGCTAAATCATTCGTTTTGCATGGATTTGAAGCTAAGCCAACAACTTCGCGTTGACTTGATGCTTATTCATGTGTTTCGCATGGATTTGAAGCTAACTCGTTTGTTTCGCAGGCAGTTGAAGCTAAATCATGTATATCAAAAGTATTTGAAGCTAAACTATTCGTTTCGCATGGATTCGAAGATAAGCCTTCCACTTCGCATTGATTTGAAGCTAAATCATATGTTCCGCATGGATTTGAAGCTGACTCGTTTGTTTCGCATGCAGTTGAAGCTGAATCATGTATATCACAAGTATTTGCGGCTAAACCATTTGTTTCGCATGGATTCGAAGAATAGCCTTCTACTTCGCATTGATTAGATGCTACATCATGTGTTTAGCATGGGTTTGAAGCTAACTCGTTTGTTTCGCCTGCATTTGAAGCTATGTCACTTATATTCACAAGTATGTGAAGCTAAATCAGTCGTTTCGCATGGATTTGAAGCAAAGCCATCAAATTCGCGTTGACTTGATACTAAATCATGTTTTTCGTTTGGACTTGAAGCTAACTCGTTTGTTTAGCATGTTGTTGAAGCTAAATCATGTATATCACAAGTATTTGAAGCTATATCATATGTTTCGCATGGATTCGAAGATAACCCTTCTAATTCGCATTGATTTGAAGCTAAATCATGTGTTTCGCATGGATTTGAAGCTAACGCGTTTGTTTCGCATGCTGTTGAAGCTAAGTCATGTATATCACAAGTATTTGAAGCTAAACCATTTGTTTCGCATGGATTGGAAGATAAGCCTCCTACCTCGCATTGATTTGAAGCTAAATCATGTGTTCGCATAGACTTGAAGCTACCTCGTTTGTTTCGCATTCTGTTGAAGCTAAATCAAGTGTATCACAAGTATTTGAAGCCAAACCATTTGCTTCGCATGGATTCGAAGCTCAGCTTTCTACTTCGCATTTATTAGATGGTAAATCATGCGTTTCGCATGGATTTGAAGCTAACTCGTTTGTTTCGCATGCTGTTGAAGCTAAATCATGCATATCACAAGTATTTGAAGCTAAACCATTTGTTTCGCATGGATTCGAAGATAAGCCTCCTACTTCGCATTGATTTGAAGCTAAATCATGTGTTCGCATGGATTTGAAGCTACCTCGTTTGTTTCGCATGCTGTTGAAGCAAAGTCATGTATATCACAAGTATTTGCGGCTAAACCATTTGTTTCGCATGGATTCGAAGATAAGCCTCCTACCTCGCATTGATTTGAAGCTAAATCATGTGTTCGCATGGACTTGAAGCTACCTCGTTTGTTTCGCATTCCGTTGAAGCTAAATCAAGTGTATCACAAGTATTTGAAGCCAAACCATTTGCTTCGCATGGATTCGAAGATCAGCCTTCTACTTCGCATTTATTAGATGGTAAATCATGCGTTTCGCATGGATTTGAAGCTAACTCGTTCGTTTCGCATACTGTTGAAGCTAAATCATGCATATCACAAGTATTTGAAGCTAAACCATTTGTTTCGCATGGATTCGAAGATAAGCCTCCTACTTCGCATTGATTTGAAGCTAAATCATGTGTTCGCATGGATTTGAAGCTACCTCGTTTGTTTCGCATGCTGTTAAAGCTAAGTCATGTATATCACAAGTATTTGCTGCTAAACCATTTGTTTCGCATGGATTCGAAGGTAACCCTTCTACTTCGCATTGATTTTAATCTAAATCATGTGTTTCGCATGGATTTGAAGCTAACTCGTTTGTTTCGCATGCTGTTGAAGCTAAATCATGTATATCACAAGTATTTGAAGCTAAACCATTTGTTTCGCATGGATTCGAAGATAAGCCTCCTACTTCGCATTGATTTGAAGCTAAATCATGTGTTCGCATGGATTTGAAGCTAACTCGTTTGCTTCGCATGCTGTTGAAGCTAAATCAAGTGTATCACAAGTATTTGAAGCTAAACCATTTGTTTCGCATGGATTCGAAGATCAGCCTTCTACTTCGCATTGATTAGATGCTAAATCATGTGTTTCGCATGGATTTGAAGCTAACTGGTTTGTTTCGCATGCTGTTGAAACTAAATCATGTATATCACAAGTATTTGAAGCTAAACCATTTGTTTCGCATGGATTCGAAGATAAGCCTCGTACTTCGCATTGATTTGAAGCTAAATCATGTGTTCGCATGGATTTGAAGCTAACTCGTTTGCTTCGCATGCTGTTGAAGCTAAATCAAGTGTATCACAAGTATATGAAGCTAAACCATTTGTTTCGCATGGATTCGAAGATCAGCCTTCTACTTCGCATTGATTAGATGCTAAATCATGTATTTCGCATGGATTTGAAGCTAACTCGTTTGTTTCGCATGCTGTTGAAACTAAATCATGTATATCACAAGTATTTGAAGCTATATCATTAGTTTCGCATGGATTCGAAGATTAGCCTTCTACTTCGCATTGATTAGATGCTAAATCATGTATTTCGCATGGATTTGAAGCTAACTCGTTTGTTTCGCATGCTGTTGAAACTAAATCATGTATATCACAAGTATTTGAAGCTATATCATTAGTTTCGCATGGATTCGAAGATTAGCCTTCTACTTCGCATTGATTAGATGCTAAATCATGTGTTTAGCATGGGTTTGAAGCTAACTCGTTTGTTTCGCCTGCATTTGAAGCTATATCACTTATATTCACAAGTATGTGAAGCTAAATCAATCGTTTCGCATTTATTTGAAGCAAAGCCATCAACTTCGCGTTGACTTGATACTAAATCATGTTTTTCGTTTGGACTTGAAGCTAACTCGTTTGTTTAGCATGTTGTTGAAGCTAAATCATGTATATCACAAGTACTTGAAGCTATATCATATGTTTCGCATGGATTCGAAGATAACCCTTTTAATTCGCATTGATTAGAAGCTAAATCATGTGTTCGCATGGATTTGAAGCTAACTCGTTTGCTTCGCATGCTGTTGAAGCTAAATCAAGTGTATCACAAGTATTTGAAGCTAAACCATTTGTTTCGCATGGATTCGAATATTAGCCTTCTACTTCGCATTGATTAGATGCTAAATCATGTGTTTAGCGTGGGTTTAAAGCTAACTCGTTTGTTTCGCCTGCATTTGAAGCTATATCACTTATATTCACAAGTATGTGAAGCTAAATCATGTGTTTCGCATGGATTTGAAGCTAACTCGTTTGTTTCGCATGCTGTTGAAGCTAAATCATGTATATCACAAGTATTTGAAGCTAAACCATTTGTTTCGCATGGATTCGAAGATAAGCCTCCTACTTCGCATTGATTTGAAGCTAAATCATGTGTTTCGCATGGATTTGAAGCTAACTCGTTTGTTTCGCATGCTGTTGAAGCTAAATCATGTATATCACAAGTATTTGAAGCTAAACCATTTGTTTCGCATGGATTCGAAGGTAAACCTTCTACTTCGCATTGATTTGAAGCTAAACCATGTGTTTCGCATGGATTTGAATCTAACTCGTTTGTTTCGTATGCTGTTGAAACTAAATCATGTATATCACAAGTATTTGAAGCGAAACCATTTGCTTCGCATGGATTCGAAAATCAGCATTCTACTTCGCATTGATTAGATGCTAAATCATGTGTTTCGCATGGGTTTGAAGCTAACTCGTTTGTTTCGCCTGCATTTGAAGCCATATCACTTATATTTTCAAGTATGTGAAGCTAAATCATTCGTTTTGCATGGATTTGAAGCTAAGCCAACAACTTCGCGTTGACTTGATGCTTATTCATGTGTTTCGCATGGATTTGAAGCTAACTCGTTTGTTTCGCAGGCAGTTGAAGCTGAATCATGTATATCAAAAGTATTTGAAGCTAAACCATTTGTTTCGCATGGATTCGAAGATAAGCCTCCTACTTCGCATTGATTTGAAGCTAAATCATGTGTTTCGCATGGATTTGAAGCTAACTCGTTTGTTTCGCATGCTGTTGAAGCTAAATCATGTATATCACAAGTATTTGAAGCTAAACCATTTGTTTCGCATGGATTCGAAGATAAGCCTCCTACTTCGCATTGATTTGAAGCTAAATCATGTGTTCGCATCGATTTGAAGCTAACTCGTTTGCTTCGCATGCTGTTGAAGCTAAATCAAGTGTATCACAAGTATTTGAAGCTAAACCATTTGTTTCGCATGGATTCGAAGATTAGCCTTCTACTTCGCATTGATTAGATGCTAAATCATGTGTTTAGCATGGGTTTAAAGCTAACTCGTTTGTTTCGCCTGCATTTGAAGCTATATCACTTATATTCACAAGTATGTGAAGCTAAATCATGTATTTCGCATGGATTTGAATCTAACTCGTTTGTTTCGCATGCTGTTGAAACTAAATCATGTATATCACAAGTATTTGAAGCTAAACCATTTGCTTCGCATGGATTCGAAGATCAGCCTTCTACTTCGCATTGATTAGATGCTAAATCATGTGTTTCGCATGGGTTTGAAGCTAACTCGTTTGTTTCGCCTGCATTTGAAGCCATATCACTTATATTTTCAAGTATGTGAAGCTAAATCAATCGTTTTGCATGGATTTGAAGCTAAGCCATCAACTTCGCGTTGACTTGATGCTTATTCATGTGTTTCGCATGGATTTGAAGCTAATTCGTTTGTTTCGCAGGCAGTTGAAGCTGAATCATGTATATCAAAAGTATTTGAAGCTAAACTATTCGTTTCGCATGGATTCGAAGATAAGCCTTCCACTTCGCATTGATTTGAAGCTAAATCATGTGTTCCGCATGGATTTGAAGCTGACTCGTTTGTTTCGCATGCAGTTGAAGCTGAATCATGTATATCACAAGTATTTGCGGCTAAACCATTTGTTTCGCATGGATTCGAAGGTAACCCTTCTACCTCGCATTGATTTTAATCTAAATCATGTGTTTCGCATGGATTTGAAGCTAACTCGTTTGCTTCGCATGCTGTTGAAGCTAAATCATGTATATCACAAGTATTTGAAGCTAAATCATTCGTTTTGCATTTATTTGAAGCAAAGCCATCAACTTCGCGTTGACTTGATACTAAATCATGTTTTTCGTTTGGACTTGAAGCTAACTCGTTTGTTTAGCATGTTGTTGAAGCTAAATCATGTATATCACAAGTATTTGAAGCTATATCATATGTTTCGCATGGATTCGAAGATAACCCTTCTAATTCGCATTGATTAGAAGCTAAATCATGTGTTTCGCATGGATTTGAAGCTAACTCGTTTGTTTCGCATGCTGTTGAAGCTAAATCATGTATATCACAAGTATTTGAAGCTAAACCATTTGTTTCGCATGGATTCGAAGATAAGCCTCCTACTTCGCATTGATTTGAAGCTAAATCATGTGTTTCGCATGGATTTGAAGCTAACTCGTTTGTTTCGCATGCTGTTGAAGCTAAATCATGTATATCACAAGTATTTGAAGCTAAACCATTTGTTTCGCATGGATTCGAAGGTAACCCTTCTACTTCGCATTGATTTGAAGCTAAACCATGTGTTTCGCATGGATTTGAATCTAACTCGTTTGTTTCGCATGCTGTTGAAACTAAATCATGTATATCACAAGTATTTGAAGCTAATCCATTTGCTTCGCATGGATTCGAAAATCAGCATTCTACTTCGCATTGATTAGATGCTAAATCATTTGTTTCGCATGGGTTTGAAGCTAACTCGTTTGTTTCGCCTGCATTTGAAGCCATATCACTTATATTTTCAAGTATGTGAAGCTAAATCATTCGTTTTGCATGGATTTGAAGCTAAGCCAACAACTTCGCGTTGACTTGATGCTTATTCATGTGTTTCGCATGGATTTGAAGCTAACTCGTTTGTTTCGCAGGCAGTTGAAGCTGAATCATGTATATCAAAAGTATTTGAAGCTAAACTATTCGTTTCGCATGGATTCGAAGATAAGCCTTCCACTTCGCATTGATTTGAAGCTAAATCATGTGTTCCGCATGGATTTGAAGCTGACTCGTTTGTTTCGCATGCAGTTGAAGCAGAATCATGTATATCACAAGTATTTGCTGCTAAACCATTTGTTTCGCATGGATTCGAAGGTAACCCTTCTACTTCGCATTGATTTTAATCTAAATCATGTGTTTCGCATGGATTTGAAGCTAACTCGTTTGTTTCGCATGCTGTTGAAGCTAAATCATGTATATCACAAGTATTTGAAGCTAAACCATTTGTTTCGCATGGATTCGAAGATAAGCCTCCTACTTCGCATTGATTTGAAGCTAAATCATGTGTTCGCATGGATTTGAAGCTAACTCGTTTGCTTCGCATGCTGTTGAAGCTAAATCAAGTGTATCACAAGTATTTGAAGCTAAACCATTTGTTTCGCATGGATTCGAAGATCAGCCTTCTACTTCGCATTTATTAGATGGTAAATCATGCATTTCGCATGGATTTGAAGCTAACTCGTTTGTTTCGCATTCTGTTGAAGCTAAATCATGCATATCACAAGTATTTGAAGCTAAACCATTTGCTTTGCATGGATTCGAAGATCAGCCTTCTACTTCGCATTGATTAGATGCTAAATCATGTGTTTAGCATGGGTTTGAAGCTAACTCGTTTGTTTCGCCTGCATTTGAAGCTATATCACTTATATTCACAAGTATGTGAAGCTCAATCATTCGTTTCGCATTTATTTGAAGCAAAGCCATCAACTTCGCGTTGACTTGATACTAAATCATGTTTTTCGTTTGGACTTGAAGCTAACTCGTTTGTTTAGCATGTTGTTGAAGCTAAATCATGTATATCACAAGTATTTGAAGCTATATCATATGTTTCGCATGGATTCGAAGATAACCCTTCTAATTCGCATTGATTAGAAGCTAAATCATGTGTTTCGCATGGATTTGAAGCTAACTCGTTTGTTTCGCATGCTGTTGAAGCTAAATCATGTATATCACAAGTATTTGAAGCTATACCATTTGTTTCGCATGGATTCGAAGATAAGCCTCCTACTTCGCATTGATTTGAAGCTAAATCATGTGTTTCGCATGGATTTGAAGCTAACTCGTTTGTTTCGCATGCTGTTGAAGCTAAATCATGTATATCACAAGTATTTGATGCTAAACCATTTGTTTCGCATGGATTCGAAGGTAAACCTTCTACTTCGCATTGATTTGAAGCTAAACCATGTGTTTCGCATGGATTTGAATCTAACTCGTTTGTTTCGCATGCTGTTGAAACTAAATCATGTATATCACAAGTATTTGAAGCTAAACCATTTGCTTCGCATGGATTCGAAAATCAGCATTCTACTTCGCATTGATTAGATGCTAAATCATGTGTTTCGCATGGGTTTGAAGCTAACTCGTTTGTTTCGCCTGCATTTGAAGCCATATCACTTATATTTTCAAGTATGTGAAGCTAAATCATTCGTTTTGCATGGATTTGAAGCTAAGCCAACAACTTCGCGTTGACTTGATGCTTATTCATGTGTTTCGCATGGATTTGAAGCTAACTCGTTTGTTTCGCAGGCAGTTGAAGCTGAATCATGTATATCAAAAGTATTTGAAGCTAAACTATTCGTTTCGCATGGATTCGAAGATAAGCCTTCCACTTCGCATTGATTTGAAGCTAAATCATGTGTTCCGCATGGATTTGAAGCTGACTCGTTTGTTTCGCATGCAGTTGAAGCAGAATCATGTATATCACAAGTATTTGCTGCTAAACCATTTGTTTCGCATGGATTCGAAGGTAACCCTTCTACTTCGCATTGATTTTAATCTAAATCATGTGTTTCGCATGGATTTGAAGCTAACTCGTTTGTTTCGCATGCTGCTGAAGCTAAATCGTGTATATCACAAGTATTTGAAGCTAAACCATTTGTTTCGCATGGATTCGAAGATAAGCCTCCTACTTCGCATTGATTTGAAGCTAAATCATGTGTTCGCATGGATTTGAAGCTAACTCGTTTGCTTCGCATGCTGTTGAAGCTAAATCAAGTGTATCACAAGTATTTGAAGCTAAACCATTTGTTTCGCATGGATTCGAAGATCAGCCTTCTACTTCGCATTTATTAGATGGTAAATCATGCATTTCGCATGGATTTGAAGCTAACTCGTTTGTTTCGCATTCTGTTGAAGCTAAATCATGCATATCACAAGTATTTGAAGCTAAACCATTTGCTTTGCATGGATTCGAAGATCAGCCTTCTACTTCGCATTGATTAGATGCTAAATCATGTGTTTAGCATGGGTTTGAAGCTAACTCGTTTGTTTCGCCTGCATTTGAAGCTATATCACTTATATTCACAAGTATGTGAAGCTAAATCATTCGTTTCGCATTTATTTGAAGCAAAGCCATCAACTTCGCGTTGACTTGATACTAAATCATGTTTTTCGTTTGGACTTGAAGCTAATTCGTTTGTTTAGCATGTTGTTGAAGCTAAATCATGTATATCACAAGTATTTGAAGCTATATCATATGTTTCGCATGGATTCGAAGATAACCCTTCTAATTCGCATTGATTAGAAGCTAAATCATGTGTTTCGCATGGATTTGAAGCTAACTCGTTTGTTTCGCATGCTGTTGAAGCTAAATCATGTATATCACAAGTATTTGAAGCTAAACCATTTGTTTCGCATGGATTCGAAGATTAGCCTTCTACTTCGCATTGATTAGATGCTAAATCATGTGTTTAGCATGGGTTTAAAGCTAACTCGTTTGATTCGCCTGCATTTGAAGCTATATCACTTATATTCACAAGTATGTGAAGCTAAATCATGTGTTTCGTATGGATTTGAATCTAACTCGTTTGTTTCGCATGCTGTTGAAACTAAATCATGTATATCACAAGTATTTGAAGCTAAACCATTTGCTTCGCATGGATTCGAAGATCAGCCTTCTTCTTCGCATTGATTAGATGCTAAATCATGTGTTTCGCATGGGTTTGAAGCTAACTCGTTTGTTTCGCCTTCATTTGAAGCCATATCACTTATATTTTCAAGTATGTGAAGCTAAATCAATCGTTTTGCATGGATTTGAAGCTAAGCCATCAACTTCGCGTTGACTTGATGCTTATTCATGTGTTTCGCATGGATTTGAAGCTAACTCGTTTGTTTCGCAGGCAGTTGAAGCTGAATCATGTATATCAAAAGTATTTGAAGCTGAACAATTCGTTTCGCATGGATTCGAAGATAAGCCTTCCACTTCGCATTGATTTGAAGCTAAATCATGTGTTCCGCATGGATTTGAAGCTGACTCGTTTGTTTCGCATGCAGTTGAAGCTGAATCATGTATATCACAAGTATTTGCGGCTAAACCATTTGTTTCGCATGGATTCGAAGGTAACCCTTCTACTTCGCATTGATTTTAATCTAAATCATGTGTTTCGCATGGATTTGAAGCTAACTCGTTTGCTTCGCATGCTGTTGAAGCTAAATCAAGTGTATCACAAGTATTTGAAGCTAAAACATTTGTTTCGCATGGATTCGAAGATTAGCCTTCTACTTCGCATTGATTAGATGCTAAATCATGTGTTTAGCATGGGTTTGAAGCTAACTCGTTTGTTTCGCCTGCATTTGAAGCTATATCACTTATATTCACAAGTATGTGAAGCTAAATCATTCGTTTCGCATGGATTTGAAGCAAAGCCATCAACTTCGCGTTGACTTGATACTAAATCAAGTTTTTCGTTTGGACTTGAAGCTAACTCGTTTGTTTAGCATGTTGTTGAAGCTAAATCATGTATATCACAAGTATTTGAAGCTATATCATATGTTTCGCATGGATTCGAAGATAACCCTTCTAATTCGCATTGATTTGAAGCTAAATCATGTGTTTCGCATGGATTTGAAGCTAACTCGTTTGTTTCGCATGCTGTTGTAGCTAAGTCATGTATATCACAAGTATTTGAAGCTAAACCATTTGTTTGGCATGGATTCGAATATAAGCCTCCTACCTCGCATTGATATGAAGCTAAATCATGTGTTCGCATGGACTTGAAGCTACCTCGTTTGTTTCGCATTCTGTTGAAGCTAAATCATGCATATCACAAGTATTTGAAGCTAAACCATTTGCTTTGCATGGATTCGAAGATCAGCCTTCTACTTCGCATTGATTAGATGCTAAATCATGTGTTTCGCATGGGTTTGAAGCTAACTCGTTTGTTTCGTCTGCATTTGAAGCCATATCACTTATATTTTCAAGTATGTGAAGCTAAATCATTCGTTTTGCATGGATTTGAAGCTAACTCGTTTGTTTCGCATTCTGTTGAAGCTAAATCATGCATATCACAAGTATTTGAAGCTAAACCATTTGCTTCGCATGGATTCGAAAATCAGCATTCTACTTCGCATTGATTAGATGCTAAATCATGTGTTTCGCATGGGTTTGAAGCTAACTCGTTTGTTTCGCCTGCATTTGAAGCCATATCACTTATATTTTCAAGTATGTGAAGCTAAATCATTCGTTTTGCATGGATTTGAAGCTAAGCCAACAACTTCGCGTTGACTTGATGCTTATTCATGTGTTTCGCATGGATTTGAAGCTAACTCGTTTGTTTCGCAGGCAGTTGAAGCTGAATCATGTATATCAAAAGTATTTGAAGCTAAACTATTCGTTTCGCATGGATTCGAAGATAAGCCTTCCACTTCGCATTGATTTGAAGCTAAATCATGTGTTCCGCATGGATTGGAAGCTGACTCGTTTGTTTCGCATGCAGTTGAAGCAGAATCATGTATATCACAAGTATTTGCTGCTAAACCATTTGTTTCGCATGGATTCGAAGGTAACCCTTCTACTTCGCATTGATTTTAATCTAAATCATGTGTTTCGCATGGATTTGCAGCTAACTCGTTTGTTTCGCATGCTGTTGAAGCTAAATCATGTATATCACAAGTATTTGAAGCTAAACCATTTGTTTCGCATGGATTCGAAGATAAGCCTCCTACTTCGCATTGATTTGAAGCTAAATCATGTGTTCGCATGGATTTGAAGCTAACTCGTTTGCTTCGCATGCTGTTGAAGCTAAATCAAGTGTATCACAAGTATTTGAAGCTAAACCATTTGTTTCGCATGGATTCGAAGATTAGCCTTCTACTTCGCATTGATTAGATGCTAAATCATGTGTTTAGCATGGGTTTAAAGCTAACTCGTTTGTTTCGCCTGCATTTGAAGCTATATCACTTATATTCACAAGTATGTGAAGCTAAATCATGTGTTTCGCATGGATTTGAATCTAACTCGTTTGTTTCGCATGCTGTTGAAACTAAATCATGTATATCACAAGTATTTGAAGCTAAACCATTTGCTTCGCATGGATTCGAAGATCAGCCTTCTACTTCGCATTGATTAGATGCTAAATCATGTGTTTCGCATGGGTTTGAAGCTAACTCGTATGTTTCGCCTGCATTTGAAGCCATATCACTTATATTTTCAAGTATGTGAAGCTAAATCAATCGTTTTGCATGGATTTGAAGCTAAGCCATCCACTTCGCGTTGACTTGATGCTTATTCATGTGTTTCGCATGGATTTGAAGCTAACTCGTTTGTTTCGCATGCTGTTGAAGCTAAATCATGTATATCACAAGTATTTGAAGCTAAACCATTTGTTTCGCATGGATTCGAAGATAAGCCTCCTACTTCGCATTGATTTGAAGCTAAATCATGTGTTTCGCATGGATTTGAAGCTAACTCGTTTGTTTCGCATGCTGTTGAAGCTAAGTCATGTATATCACAAGTATTTGCGGCTAAACCATTTGTTTCGCATGGATTCGAAGGTAACCCTTCTACTTCGCATTGATTTGAAGCTAAACCATGTGTTTCGCATGGATTTGAATCTAACTCGTTTGTTTCGCATGCTTTTGAAACTAAATCATGTATATCACAAGTATTTGAAGCTAAACCATTTGCTTCGCATGGATTCGAAAATCAGCATTCTACTTCGCATTGATTAGATGCTAAATCATGTGTTTCGCATGGGTTTGAAGCTAACTCGTTTGTTTCGCCTGCATTTGAAGCCATATCACTTATATTTTCAAGTATGTGAAGCTAAATCATTCGTTTTGCATGGATTTGAAGCTAAGCCAACAACTTCGCGTTGACTTGATGCTTATTCATGCGTTTCGCATGGATTTGAAGCTAACTCGTTTGTTTCGCAGACAGTTGAAGCTGAATCATGTATATCAAAAGTATTTGAAGCTAAACTATTCGTTTCGCATGGATCCGAAGATAAGCCTTCCACTTCGCATTGATTTGAAGCTAAATCATGTGTTCCGCATGGATTTGAAGCTGACTCGTTTGTTTCGCATGCAGTTGAAGCAGAATCATGTATATCACAAGTATTTGCTGCTAAACCATTTGTTTCGCATGGATTCGAAGGTAACCCTTCTACTTCGCATTGATTTTAATCTAAATCATGTGTTTCGCATGGATTTGAAGCTAACTCGTTTGCTTCGCATGCTGTTGAAGCTAAATCAAGTGTATCACAAGTATTTGAAGCTAAACCATTTGTTTCGCATGGATTCGAAGATTAGCCTTCTACTTCGCATTGATTAGATGCTAAATCATGTGTTTAGCATGGGTTTAAAGCTAACTCGTTTGTTTCGCCTGCATTTGAAGCTATATCACTTATATTCACAAGTATGTGAAGCTAAATCATGTGTTTCGCATGGATTTGAAGCAAAGCCATCAACTTCGCGTTGACTTGATACTAAATCATGTTTTTCGTTTGGACTTGAAGTTAACTCGTTTGTTTCGCAGGCAGTTGAAGCTGAATCATGTATATCAAAAGTATTTGAAGCTAAACTATTCGCTTCGCATGGATTCGAAGATAAGCCTTCCACTTCGCATCGATTTGAAGCTAACTCGTTTGTTTCGCAGGCAGTTGAAGCTGAAACATGTATATCAAAAGTATTTGAAGCTAAACAATTCGTTTCGCATGGATTCGAAGATAAGCCTTCCACTTCGCATTGATTTGAAGCTAAATCATGTGTTCCGCATGGATTTGAAGCTGACTCGTTTGTTTCGCATGCTGTTGAAGCTAAATCATGTATATCACAAGTATTTGAAGCTAAACCATTTGTTTCGCATGGATTCGAAGATAAGCCTCCTACTTCGCATTGATATTAATCTAAATCATGTGTTTCGCATGGATTTGAAGCTAACTCGTTTGTTTCGCATGCTGTTGAAGCTAAATCATGTATATCACAAGTATTTGAAGCTAAACCATTTGTTTCGCATGGATTCGAAGATAAGCCTCCTACTTCGCATTGATTTGAAGCTAAATCATGTGTTCGCATGGATTTGAAGCTAACTCGTTTGCTTCGCATGCTGTTGAAGCTAAATCAAGTGTATCACAAGTATTTGAAGCTAAACCATTTGTTTCGCATGGATTCGAAGATAAGCCTCCTACTTCGCATTGATATTAATCTAAATCATGTGTTTCGCATGGATTTGAAGCTAACTCGTTTGTTTCGCATGCTGTTGAAGCTAAATCATGTATATCACAAGTATTTGAAGCTAAACCATTTGTTTCGCATGGATTCGAAGATAAGCCTCCTACTTCGCATTGATTTGAAGCTAAATCATGTGTTCGCATGGATTTGAAGCTAACTCGTTTGCTTCGCATGCTGTTGAAGCTAAATCAAGTGTATCACAAGTATTTGAAGCTAAACCATTTGTTTCGCATGGATTCGAAGATTAGCCTTCTACTTCGCATTGATTAGATGCTAAATCATGTGTTTAGCATGGGTTTAAAGCTAACTCGTTTGATTCGCCTGCATTTGAAGCTATATCACTTATATTCACAAGTATGTGAAGCTAAATCATGTGTTTCGTATGGATTTGAATCTAACTCGTTTGTTTCGCATGCTGTTGAAACTAAATCATGTATATCACAAGTATTTGAAGCTAAACCATTTGCTTCGCATGGATTCGAAGATCAGCCTTCTTCTTCGCATTGATTAGATGCTAAATCATGTGTTTCGCATGGGTTTGAAGCTAACTCGTTTGTTTCGCCTTCATTTGAAGCCATATCACTTATATTTTCAAGTATGTGAAGCTAAATCAATCGTTTTGCATGGATTTGAAGCTAAGCCATCAACTTCGCGTTGACTTGATGCTTATTCATGTGTTTCGCATGGATTTGAAGCTAACTCGTTTGTTTCGCAGGCAGTTGAAGCTGAATCATGTATATCAAAAGTATTTGAAGCTAAACAATTCGTTTCGCATGGATTCGAAGATAAGCCTTCTACTTCGCATTGATTTTAATCTAAATCATGTGTTTCGCATGGATTTGAAGCTAACTCGTTTGCTTCGCATGCTGTTGTAGCTAAGTCATGTATATCACAAGTATTTGAAGCTAAACCATTTGTTTCGCATGGATTCGAATATAAGCCTCCTACCTCGCATTGATATGAAGCTAAATCATGTGTTCGCATGGACTTGAAGCTACCTCGTTTGTTTCGCATTCTGTTGAAGCTAAATCATGCATATCACAAGTATTTGAAGCTAAAACATTTGTTTCGCATGGATTCGAAGATTAGCCTCCTACTTCGCATTGATTAGATGCTAAATCATGTGTTTAGCATGGGTTTGAAGCTAACTCGTTTGTTTCGCCTGCATTTGAAGCTATATCACTTATATTCACAAGTATGTGAAGCTAAATCATTCGTTTCGCATGTATTCGAAGATAAGCCTCCTACTTCGCATTGATTTGAAGCTAAATCATGTGTTCGCATGGATTTGAAGCTAACTCGTTTCTTTCGCATGCTGTTGAAGCTAAGTCATGTATATCACAAGTATTTGAAGCTAAACCATTTGTTTCGCATGGATTCGAATATAAGCCTCCTACCTCGCACTGATTTGAAGCTAAATCATGTGTTCGCATGGACTTGAAGCTACCTCGTTTGTTTCGCATTCTGTTGAAGCTAAATCAAGTGTATCACAAGTATTTGAAGCCAAACCATTTGCTTCGCATGGATTCGAAGATCAGCCTTCTACTTCGCATTTATTAGATGGTAAATCATGCGTTTCGCATGGATTTGAAGCTAACTCGTTTGTTTCGCATTCTGTTGAAGCTAAATCATGCATATCACAAGTATTTGAAGCTAAACCATTTGTTTCGCATGGATTCGAAGATAAGCCACCTACTTCGCATTGATTTGAAGCTAAATCATGTGTTCGCATGGATTTGAAGCTACCTCGTTTGTTTCGCATGCTGTTTAGGCTAAATCATGTATATCACAAGTATTTCTAGCTAAACCATTTGTTACGCATGGATTCGAAGATCAGCCTTCTACTTCGCATTGATTTACGGCTAAATCATGATTTTCGCATGGATTTTAAGCTTAACTCGTTTTTTTCGCATGCAGTTGAAGCTAAATCATGTATATCACAAGTATTTGAAACTAAACCATTTTTTCGCATGGATTCGAAGATAACCCTTCTACTTCGCATTGATGTGAAGTTAAATCATGTGTTTCGCATGAATTTGAATCTAACTCGTTTATTTCGTATGCTGTTGAAGCTAAATCATGTATATCACAAGTATATGAAGCTAATCCATTTGTTTCGCATGAATTCGAAGATAAGGCTTCTGCTTCGCATTGATTTGAAGCTAAATCATGTGTTCGCATGGATTTGAAGCTAACTCGTTTCTTTCGCATGCTGTTGAAGCTAAATCATGTATATCACAAGTATTTGAAGCTATTTCATATGTTTCGCATGGATTCGAAGATAACCCTTCTAATTCGCATTGATTTGAAGCTAAATCATTCGTTTCGCATGGATTTGAAGCTAAGCCATCAACTTCGCGTTGAATTGATGCTAAATCATGTTTTTCGTTTGGACTTGAAGCTAACTCCTTTATTTCGCATGCTGTTGAAGCTAAATCAAGTGTATCACAAGTATTTGAATCCAAATCATGTGTTTCACATGGATTTGAAGCTAACTCGTTTGTTTCGCATGCAGTAGAAGCTGAATCATGTATATCACAAGCATTTGAAGCTAAACTATTCGTTTCGCATGGATTCGAAGATAAGCCTTCCACTTCGAATTGATTTCAAGCTACGTCATGTGTTCCGCATGGATTTGAATCGAACTCGTTTGTTTCGCATGCTGTTGAAGCTATATCATGTATATCACAAGTATTTGAAGCTAAACCATTTGTTTCGCATGGATTCGAAGATAAGCCTCCTACTTCGCATTGATTTGAAGCTAAATCATGTGTTCGCATGGATTTGAAGCTAACTCGTTTCTTTCGCATGCTGTTGAAGCTAAATCGTGTATATCACAAGTATTTGAAGCTATATCATATGTTTCGCATTGATTCAAAGATAAGCCTCCTACTTCGCATTGATTTGAAGCTAAATCATGTGTTCGCATGGATTTGAAGCTAACTCGTTTGCTTCGCATGCTGTTGAAGCTAAATCAAGTGTATCACAAGTATTTGAAGCTAAACCATTTGTTTCGCATGGATTCGAAGATTAGCCTTCTACTTCGCATTGATTAGATGCTAAATCATGTGTTTAGCATGGGTTTAAAGCTAACTCGTTTGATTCGCCTGCATTTGAAGCTATATCACTTATATTCACAAGTATGTGAAGCTAAATCATGTGTTTCGTATGGATTTGAATCTAACTCGTTTGTTTCGCATGCTGTTGAAACTAAATCATGTATATCATAAGTATTTGAAGCTAAACCATTTGCTTCGCATGGATTCGAAGATCAGCCTTCTTCTTCGCATTGATTAGATGCTAAATCATGTGTTTCGCATGGGTTTGAAGCTAACTCGTTTGTTTCGCCTTCATTTGAAGCCATATCACTTATATTTTCAAGTATGTGAAGCTAAATCAATCGCTTTGCATGGATTTGAAGCTAAGCCATCAACTTCGCGTTGACTTGATGCTTATTCATGTGTTTCGCATGGATTTGAAGCTAAATCGTTTGTTTCGCAGGCAGTTGAAGCTGAATCATGTATATCAAAAGTATTTGAAGCTAAACAATTCGTTTCGCATGGATTCGAAGATAAGCCTTCCACTTCGCATTGATTTGAAGCTAAATCATGTGTTCCGCATGGATTTGAAGCTGACTCGTTTGTTTCGCATGCAGTTGAAGCTGAATCATGTATATCACAAGTATTTGCGGCTAAACCATTTGTTTCGCATGGATTCGAAGGTAACCCTTCTACTTCGCATTGATTTTAATCTAAATCATGTGTTTCGCATGGATTTGAAGCTAACTCGTTTGCTTCGCATGCTGTTGAAGCTAAGTCATGTATATCACAAGTATTTGAAGCTAAACCATTTGTTTCGCATGGATTCGAATATAAGCCTCCTACCTCGCATTGATATGAAGCTAAATCATGTGTTCGCATGGACTTGAAGCTACCTCGTTTGTTTCGCATTCTGTTGAAGCTAAATCATGCATATCACAAGTATTTGAAGCTAAACCATTTGCTTTGCATGGATTCGAAGATCAGCCTTCTACTTCGCATTGATTAGATGCTAAATCATGTGTTTCGCATGGGTTTGAAGCTAACTCGTTTGTTTCGCCTGCATTTGAAGCCATATCACTTATATTTTCAAGTATGTGAAGCTAAATCATTCGTTTTGCATGGATTTGAAGCTAACTCGTTTGTTTCGCATTCTGTAGAAGCTAAATCATGCATATCACAAGTATTTGAAGCTAAACCATTTGCTTCGCATGGATTCGAAAATCAGCATTCTACTTCGCATTGATTTGAAGCTAAATCATGTGTCCGCATGGATTTGAAGCTAACTCGTTTGCTTCGCATGCTGTTGAAGCTAAATCAAGTGTGTCACAAGTATTTGAAGCTAAACCATTTGTTTCGCATGGATTCGAAGGTAACCCCTCTACTTCGCATTGATTTGAAGCTAAATCATGTGTTTCGCATGGATTTGAATCTAACTCGTTTGTTTCGCATGCTGTTGAAACTAAATCATGTATATCACAAGTATTTGAAGCTAAACCATTTGCTTCGCATGGATTCGAAAATCAGCCTTCTACTTCGCATTGATTAGATGCTAAATCATGTGTTTCGCATGGGTTTGAAGCTAACTCGTTTGTTTCGCCTGCATTTGAAGCCATATCACTTATATTTTCAAGTATGTGAAGCTAAATCATTCGTTTTGCATGGATTTGAAGCTAAGCCATAAACTTCGCGTTGACTTGATGCTTATTCATGTGTTTCGCATCGATTTGAAGCTAACTCGTTTGTTTCGCAGGCAGTTGAAGCTGAATCATGTATATCAAAAGTATTTGAAGCTAAACTATTCGTTTCGCATGGATTCGAATATAAGCCTTCCACTTCGCATTGAGTTGAAGCTAAATCATGTGTTCCGCATGGATTTGAAGCTGACTCGTTTGCTTCTCATGCTGTTGAAGCTAAATCAAGTGTATCACAAGTATTTGAAGCTAAACCATTTGTTTCGCATGGATTCGAAGATCAGCCTTCTACTTCGCATTGATTAGATGCTAAATCATGTGTTTCGCATGGATTTGAAGCTAACTGGTTTGTTTCGCATGCTGTTGAAACTAAATCATGTATATCACAAGTATTTGAAGCTATATCATTTGTTTCGCATGGATTCGAAGATTAGCCTTCTACTTCGCATTGATTAGATGCTAAATCATGTGTTTAGCATGGGTTTAAAGCTAACTCGTTTGTTTCGCCTGCATTTGAAGCTATATCACTTATATTCACAAGTATGTGAAGCTAAATCATGTGTTTCGCATGGATTTGAAGCTAACTGGTTTGTTTCGCATGCTGTTGAAACTAAATCATGTATATCACAAGTATTTGAAGCTATATCATTTGTTTCGCATGGATTCGAAGATTAGCCTTCTACTTCGCATTGATTAGATGCTAAATCATGTGTTTAGCATGGGTTTAAAGCTAACTCGTTTGTTTCGCCTGCATTTGAAGCTATATCACTTATATTCACAAGTATGTGAAGCTAAATCATGTGTTTCGCATGGATTTGAATCTAACTCGTTTGTTTCGCATGCTGTTGAAACTAAATCATGTATATCACAAGTATTTGAAGCTAAACCATTTGCTTCGCATGGATTCGAAGATCAGCCTTCTACTTCGCATTGATTAGATGCTAAATCATGTGTTTCGCATGGGTTTGAAGCTAACTCGTTTGTTTCGCCTGCATTTGAAGCCATATCACTTATATTTTCAAGTATGTGAAGCTAAATCATTCGTTTTGCATGGATTTGAAGCTAAGCCATCAACTTCGCGTTGACTTGATGCTTATTCATGTGTTTCGCATGGATTTGAAGCTAACTCGTTTGTTTCGCAGGCAGTTGAAGCTGAATCATGTATATCAAAAGTATTTGAAGCTAAACTATTCGTTTCGCATGGATTCGCAGATAAGCCTTCCACTTTGCATTGATTTGAAGCCTAATCATGTGTTCCGCATGGATTTGAAGCTGACTCGTTTGTTTCGCATGCAGTTGAAGCTCAATCATGTATATCACAAGTATTTGCGGCTAAACCATTTGTTTCGCATGGATTCGAAGGTAACCCTTCTACTTCGCATTGATTTTAATCTAAATCATGTGTTTCGCATGGATTTGAAGCTAACTCGTTTGTTTCGCATGCTGTTGAAGCTAAATCATGTATATCACAAGTATTTGAAGCAAAACCATTTGTTTCGCATGGATTCGAAGATAAGCCTCCTACTTCGCATTGATTTGAAGCTAAATCATGTGTTCGCATGGATTTGAAGCTAACTCGTTTGCTTCGCATGCTGTTGAAGCTAAATCACTTATATTCACAAGTATGTGAAGCTAAATCATGTGTTTCGCATGGATTTGAATCTAACTCGTTTGTTTCGCATGCTGTTGAAACTAAATCATGTATATCACAAGTATTTGAAGCTAAACCATTTGTTTCGCATCGATTCGAAGATTAGCCTTCTACTTCGCATTGATTAGATGCTAAATCATGTGTTTAGCATGGGTTTGAAGCTAACTCGTTTGTTTCGCCTGCATTTGAAGCTATATCACTTATATTCACAAGTATGTGAAGCTAAATCATTCGTTTCGCATGTATTCGAAGATAAGCCTCCTACTTCGCATTGATTTGAAGCTAAATCATGTGTTCGCATGGATTTGAAGCTAACTCGTTTCTTTCGCATGCTGTTGAAGCTAAGTCATGTATATCACAAGTATTTGAAGCTAAACCATTTGTTTCGCATGGATTCGAATATAAGCCTCCTACCTCGCATTGATTTGAAGCTAAATCATGTGTTCGCATGGACTTGAAGCTACCTCGTTTGTTTCGCATTCTGTTGAAGCTAAATCAAGTGTATCACAAGTATTTGAAGCCAAACCATTTGCTTCGCATGGATTCGAAGATCAGCCTTCTACTTCGCATTTATTAGATGGTAAATCATGCGTTTCGCATGGATTTGAAGCTAACTCGTTTGTTTCGCATTCTGTTGAAGCTAAATCATGCATATCACAAGTATTTGAAGCTAAACCATTTGTTTCGCATGGATTCGAAGATAAGCCACCTACTTCGCATTGATTTGAAGCTAAATCATGTGTTCGCATGGATTTGAAGCTACCTCGTTTGTTTCGCATGCTGTTTAGGCTAAATCATGTATATCACAAGTATTTCTAGCTAAACCATTTGTTACGCATGGATTCGAAGATCAGCCTTCTACTTCGCATTGATTTACGGCTAAATCATGATTTTCGCATGGATTTTAAGCTTAACTCGTTTTTTTCGCATGCAGTTGAAGCTAAATCATGTATATCACAAGTATTTGAAACTAAACCATTTGTTTCGCATGGATTCGAAGATAACCCTTCTACTTCGCATTGATGTGAAGTTAAATCATGTGTTTCGCATGAATTTGAATCTAACTCGTTTATTTCGTATGCTGTTGAAGCTAAATCATGTATATCACAAGTATATGAAGCTAATCCATTTGTTTCGCATGGATTCGAAGATAAGCCTTCTGCTTCGCATTGATTTGAAGCTAAATCATGTGTTCGCATGGATTTGAAGCTAACTCGTTTCTTTCGCATGCTGTTGAAGCTAAATCATGTATATCACAAGTATTTGAAGCTATTTCATATGTTTCGCATGGATTCGAAGATAACCCTTCTAATTCGCATTGATTTGAAGCTAAATCATTCGTTTCGCATGGATTTGAAGCTAAGCCATCAACTTCGCGTTGAATTGATGCTAAATCATGTTTTTCGTTTGGACTTGAAGCTAACTCCTTTATTTCGCATGCTGTTGAAGCTAAATCAAGTGTATCACAAGTATTTGAATCCAAATCATGTGTTTCACATGGATTTGAAGCTAACTCGTTTGTTTCGCATGCAGTAGAAGCTGAATCATGTATATCACAAGCATTTGAAGCTAAACTATTCGTTTCGCATGGATTCGAAGATAAGCCTTCCACTTCGAATTGATTTCAAGCTACGTCATGTGTTCCGCATGGATTTGAATCGAACTCGTTTGTTTCGCATGCTGTTGAAGCTATATCATGTATATCACAAGTATTTGAAGCTAAACCATTTGTTTCGCATGGATTCGAAGATAAGCCTCCTACTTCGCATTGATTTGAAGCTAAATCATGTGTTCGCATGGATTTGAAGCTAACTCGTTTCTTTCGCATGCTGTTGAAGCTAAATCGTGTATATCACAAGTATTTGAAGCTATATCATATGTTTCGCATTGATTCAAAGATAACCCTTCTAATTCGCATTGATTTGAAGCTAAATCATGTGTTTCGCATGGATTTGAAGCTAACTCGTTTGTTTCGCATGCTGTTGAAGCTAAGTCATGTATATCACAAGTATTTGAAGCTAAACCATTTGGTTCGCTTGGATTCGAAGATAAGCCTCCTACTTCGCATTGATTTGAAGCTAAATCATGTGTTCGCATGGATTTGAAGATACCTCGTTTGCTTCGCATGCTGTTGAAGCTAAATCAAGTGTATCACAAGTATTTGAAGCTAAACCATTTGTTTCGCATGGATTCGAAGATTAGCCTTCTACTTCGCATTGATTAGATGCTAAATCATGTGTTTAGCATGGGTTTAAAGCTAACTCGTTTGATTCGCCTGCATTTGAAGCTATATCACTTATATTCACAAGTATGTGAAGCTAAATCATGTGTTTCGTATGGATTTGAATCTAACTCGTTTGTTTCGCATGCTGTTGAAACTAAATCATGTATATCACAAGTATTTGAAGCTAAACCATTTGCTTCGCATGGATTCGAAGATCAGCCTTCTTCTTCGCATTGATTAGATGCTAAATCATGTGTTTCGCATGGGTTTGAAGCTAACTCGTTTGTTTCGCCTTCATTTGAAGCCATATCACTTATATTTTCAAGTATGTGAAGCTAAATCAATCGTTTTGCATGGATTTGAAGCTAAGCCATCAACTTCGCGTTGACTTGATGCTTATTCATGTGTTTCGCATGGATTTGAAGCTAACTCGTTTGTTTCGCAGGCAGTTGAAGCTGAATCATGTATATCAAAAGTATTTGAAGCTAAACAATTCGTTTCGCATGGATTCGAAGATAAGCCTTCCACTTCGCATTGATTTGAAGCTAAATCATGTGTTCCGCATGGATTTGAAGCTGACTCGTTTGTTTCGCATGCAGTTGAAGCTGAATCATGTATATCACAAGTATTTGCGGCTAAACCATTTGTTTCGCATGGATTCGAAGGTAACCCTTCTACTTCGCATTGATTTTAATCTAAATCATGTGTTTCGCATGGATTTGAAGCTAACTCGTTTGCTTCGCATGCTGTTGAAGCTAAATCAAGTGTATCACAAGTATTTGAAGCTAAAACATTTGTTTCGCATGGATTCGAAGATTAGCCTTCTACTTCGCATTGATTAGATGCTAAATCATGTGTTTAGCATGGGTTTGAAGCTAACTCGTTTGTTTCGCCTGCATTTGAAGCTATATCACTTATATTCACAAGTATGTGAAGCTAAATCATTCGTTTCGCATGGATTTGAAGCAAAGCCATCAACTTCGCGTTGACTTGATACTAAATCAAGTTTTTCGTTTGGACTTGAAGCTAACTCGTTTGTTTAGCATGTTGTTGAAGCTAAATCATGTATATCACAAGTATTTGAAGCTATATCATATGTTTCGCATGGATTCGAAGATAACCCTTCTAATTCGCATTGATTTGAAGCTAAATCATGTGTTTCGCATGGATTTGAAGCTAACTCGTTTGTTTCGCATGCTGTTGTAGCTAAGTCATGTATATCACAAGTATTTGAAGCTAAACCATTTGTTTCGCATGGATTCGAATATAAGTCTCCTACCTCGCATTGATATGAAGCTAAATCATGTGTTCGCATGGACTTGAAGCTACCTCGTTTGTTTCGCATTCTGTTGAAGCTAAATCATGCATATCACAAGTATTTGAAGCTAAACCATTTGCTTTGCATGGATTCGAAGATCAGCCTTCTACTTCGCATTGATTAGATGCTAAATCATGTGTTTCGCATGGGTTTGAAGCTAACTCGTTTGTTTCGCCTGCATTTGAAGCCATATCACTTATATTTTCAAGTATGTGAAGCTAAATCATTCGTTTTGCATGGATTTGAAGCTAACTCGTTTGTTTCGCATTCTGTTGAAGCTAAATCATGCATATCACAAGTATTTGAAGCTAAACCATTTGCTTCGCATGGATTCGAAAATCAGCATTCTACTTCGCATTGATTAGATGCTAAATCATGTGTTTCGCATGGGTTTGAAGCTAACTCGTTTGTTTCGCCTGCATTTGAAGCCATATCACTTATATTTTCAAGTATGTGAAACTAAATCATTCGTTTTGCATGGATTTGAAGCTAAGCCATCAACTTCGCGTTGACTTGATGCTTATTCATGTGTTTCGCATCGATTTGAAGCTAACTCGTTTGTTTCGCAGGCAGTTGAAGCTGAATCATGTATATCAAAAGTATTTGAAGCTAAACAATTCGTTTCGCATGGATTCGAAGATAAGCCTTCCACTTCGCATTGATTTGAAGCTAAATCATGTGTCCGCATGGATTTGAAGCTAACTCGTTTGCTTCGCACGCTGTTGAAGCTAAATCAAGTGTATCACAAGTATTTGAAGCTAAACCATTTGTTTCGCATGGATTCGAAGATTAGCCTTCTACTTCGCATTGATTAGATGCTAAATCATGTGTTTAGCATGGGTTTAAAGCTAACTCGTTTGATTCGCCTGCATTTGAAGCTATATCACTTATATTCACAAGTATGTGAAGCTAAATCATGTGTTTCGTATGGATTTGAATCTAACTCGTTTGTTTCGCATGCTGTTGAAACTAAATCATGTATATCACAAGTATTTGAAGCTAAACCATTTGCTTCGCATGGATTCGAAGATCAGCCTTCTTCTTCGCATTGATTAGATGCTAAATCATGTGTTTCGCATGGGTTTGAAGCTAACTCGTTTGTTTCGCCTTCATTTGAAGCCATATCACTTATATTTTCAAGTATGTGAAGCTAAATCAATCGTTTTGCATGGATTTGAAGCTAAGCCATCAACTTCGCGTTGACTTGATGCTTATTCATGTGTTTCGCATGGATTTGAAGCTAACTCGTTTGTTTCGCAGGCAGTTGAAGCTGAATCATGTATATCAAAAGTATTTGAAGCTAAACAATTCGTTTCGCATGGATTCGAAGATAAGCCTTCCACTTCGCATTGATTTGAAGCTAAATCATGTGTTCCGCATGGATTTGAAGCTGACTCGTTTGTTTCGCATGCAGTTGAAGCTGAATCATGTATATCACAAGTATTTGCGGCTAAACCATTTGTTTCGCATGGATTCGAAGGTAACCCTTCTACTTCGCATTGATTTTAATCTAAATCATGTGTTTCGCATGGATTTGAAGCTAACTCGTTTGCTTCGCATGCTGTTGAAGCTAAATCAAGTGTATCACAAGTATTTGAAGCTAAAACATTTGTTTCGCATGGATTCGAAGATTAGCCTTCTACTTCGCATTGATTAGATGCTAAATCATGTGTTTAGCATGGGTTTGAAGCTAACTCGTTTGTTTCGCCTGCATTTGAAGCTATATCACTTATATTCACAAGTATGTGAAGCTAAATCATTCGTTTCGCATGGATTTGAAGCAAAGCCATCAACTTCGCGTTGACTTGATACTAAATCAAGTTTTTCGTTTGGACTTGAAGCTAACTCGTTTGTTTAGCATGTTGTTGAAGCTAAATCATGTATATCACAAGTATTTGAAGCTATATCATATGTTTCGCATGGATTCGAAGATAACCCTTCTAATTCGCATTGATTTGAAGCTAAATCATGTGTTTCGCATGGATTTGAAGCTAACTCGTTTGTTTCGCATGCTGTTGTAGCTAAGTCATGTATATCACAAGTATTTGAAGCTAAACCATTTGTTTCGCATGGATTCGAATATAAGCCTCCTACCTCGCATTGATATGAAGCTAAATCATGTGTTCGCATGGACTTGAAGCTACCTCGTTTGTTTCGCATTCTGTTGAAGCTAAATCATGCATATCACAAGTATTTGAAGCTAAACCATTTGCTTTGCATGGATTCGAAGATCAGCCTTCTACTTCGCATTGATTAGATGCTAAATCATGTGTTTCGCATGGGTTTGAAGCTAACTCGTTTGTTTCGCCTGCATTTGAAGCCATATCACTTATATTTTCAAGTATGTGAAGCTAAATCATTCGTTTTGCATGGATTTGAAGCTAACTCGTTTGTTTCGCATTCTGTTGAAGCTAAATCATGCATATCACAAGTATTTGAAGCTAAACCATTTGCTTCGCATGGATTCGAAAATCAGCATTCTACTTCGCATTGATTAGATGCTAAATCATGTGTTTCGCATGGGTTTGAAGCTAACTCGTTTGTTTCGCCTGCATTTGAAGCCATATCACTTATATTTTCAAGTATGTGAAACTAAATCATTCGTTTTGCATGGATTTGAAGCTAAGCCATCAACTTCGCGTTGACTTGATGCTTATTCATGTGTTTCGCATCGATTTGAAGCTAACTCGTTTGTTTCGCAGGCAGTTGAAGCTGAATCATGTATATCAAAAGTATTTGAAGCTAAACTATTCGTTTCGCATGGATTCGAAGATAAGCCTTCCACTTCGCATTGAGTTGAAGCTAAATCATGTGTTCCGCATGGATTTGAAGCTGACTCGTTTGCTTCTCATGCTGTTGAAGCTAAATCAAGTGTATCACAAGTATTTGAAGCTAAACCATTTGTTTCGCATGGATTCGAAGATCAGCCTTCTACTTCGCATTGATTAGATGCTAAATCATGTGTTTCGCATGGATTTGAAGCTAACTGGTTTGTTTCGCATGCTGTTGAAACTAAATCATGTATATCACAAGTATTTGAAGCTATATCATTTGTTTCGCATGGATTCGAAGATTAGCCTTCTACTTCGCATTGATTAGATGCTAAATCATGTGTTTAGCATGGGTTTAAAGCTAACTCGTTTGTTTCGCCTGCATTTGAAGCTATATCACTTATATTCACAAGTATGTGAAGCTAAATCATGTGTTTCGCATGGATTTGAAGCTAACTGGTTTGTTTCGCATGCTGTTGAAACTAAATCATGTATATCACAAGTATTTGAAGCTATATCATTTGTTTCGCATGGATTCGAAGATTAGCCTTCTACTTCGCATTGATTAGATGCTAAATCATGTGTTTAGCATGGGTTTAAAGCTAACTCGTTTGTTTCGCCTGCATTTGAAGCTATATCACTTATATTCACAAGTATGTGAAGCTAAATCATGTGTTTCGCATGGATTTGAAGCTAACTCGTTTGTTTCGCAGGAAGTTGAAGCTGAATCATGTATATCAAAAGTATTTGAAGCTAAACTATTCGTTTCGCATGGATTCGCAGATAAGCCTTCCACTTTGCATTGATTTGAAGCCTAATCATGTGTTCCGCATGGATTTGAAGCTGACTCGTTTGTTTCGCATGCAGTTGAAGCTCAATCATGTATATCACAAGTATTTGCGGCTAAACCATTTGTTTCGCATGGATTCGAAGGTAACCCTTCTACTTCGCATTGATTTTAATCTAAATCATGTGTTTCGCATGGATTTGAAGCTAACTCGTTTGTTTCGCATGCTGTTGAAGCTAAATCATGTATATCACAAGTATTTGAAGCAAAACCATTTGTTTCGCATGGATTCGAAGATAAGCCTCCTACTTCGCATTGATTTGAAGCTAAATCATGTGTTCGCATGGATTTGAAGCTAACTCGTTTGCTTCGCATGCTGTTGAAGCTAAATCACTTATATTCACAAGTATGTGAAGCTAAATCATGTGTTTCGCATGGATTTGAATCTAACTCGTTTGTTTCGCATGCTGTTGAAACTAAATCATGTATATCACAAGTATTTGAAGCTAAACCATTTGTTTCGCATCGATTCGAAGATTAGCCTTCTACTTCGCATTGATTAGATGCTAAATCATGTGTTTAGCATGGGTTTGAAGCTAACTCGTTTGTTTCGCCTGCATTTGAAGCTATATCACTTATATTCACAAGTATGTGAAGCTAAATCATTCGTTTCGCATGTATTCGAAGATAAGCCTCCTACTTCGCATTGATTTGAAGCTAAATCATGTGTTCGCATGGATTTGAAGCTAACTCGTTTCTTTCGCATGCTGTTGAAGCTAAGTCATGTATATCACAAGTATTTGAAGCTAAACCATTTGTTTCGCATGGATTCGAATATAAGCCTCCTACCTCGCATTGATTTGAAGCTAAATCATGTGTTCGCATGGACTTGAAGCTACCTCGTTTGTTTCGCATTCTGTTGAAGCTAAATCAAGTGTATCACAAGTATTTGAAGCCAAACCATTTGCTTCGCATGGATTCGAAGATCAGCCTTCTACTTCGCATTTATTAGATGGTAAATCATGCGTTTCGCATGGATTTGAAGCTAACTCGTTTGTTTCGCATTCTGTTGAAGCTAAATCATGCATATCACAAGTATTTGAAGCTAAACCATTTGTTTCGCATGGATTCGAAGATAAGCCACCTACTTCGCATTGATTTGAAGCTAAATCATGTGTTCGCATGGATTTGAAGCTACCTCGTTTGTTTCGCATGCTGTTTAGGCTAAATCATGTATATCACAAGTATTTCTAGCTAAACCATTTGTTACGCATGGATTCGAAGATCAGCCTTCTACTTCGCATTGATTTACGGCTAAATCATGATTTTCGCATGGATTTTAAGCTTAACTCGTTTTTTTCGCATGCAGTTGAAGCTAAATCATGTATATCACAAGTATTTGAAACTAAACCATTTGTTTCGCATGGATTCGAAGATAACCCTTCTACTTCGCATTGATGTGAAGTTAAATCATGTGTTTCGCATGAATTTGAATCTAACTCGTTTATTTCGCATGCTGTTGAAGCTAAATCAAGTGTATCACAAGTATTTGAATCCAAATCATGTGTTTCACATGGATTTGAAGCTAACTCGTTTGTTTCGCATGCAGTAGAAGCTGAATCATGTATATCACAAGCATTTGAAGCTAAACTATTCGTTTCGCATGGATTCGAAGATAAGCCTTCCACTTCGAATTGATTTCAAGCTACGTCATGTGTTCCGCATGGATTTGAATCGAACTCGTTTGTTTCGCATGCTGTTGAAGCTATATCATGTATATCACAAGTATTTGAAGCTAAACCATTTGTTTCGCATGGATTCGAAGATAAGCCTCCTACTTCGCATTGATTTGAAGCTAAATCATGTGTTCGCATGGATTTGAAGCTAACTCGTTTCTTTCGCATGCTGTTGAAGCTAAATCGTGTATATCACAAGTATTTGAAGCTATATCATTTGTTTCGCATTGATTCAAAGATAACCCTTCTAATTCGCATTGATTTGAAGCTAAATCATGTGTTTCGCATGGATTTGAAGCTAACTCGTTTGTTTCGCATGCTGTTGAAGCTAAGTCATGTATATCACAAGTATTTGAAGCTAAACCATTTGGTTCGCTTGGATTCGAAGATAAGCCTCCTACTTCGCATTGATTTGAAGCTAAATCATGTGTTCGCATGGATTTGAAGATACCTCGTTTGCTTCGCATGCTGTTGAAGCTAAATCAAGTGTATCACAAGTATTTGAAGCTAAACCATTTGTTTCGCATGGATTCGAAGATTAGCCTTCTACTTCGCATTGATTAGATGCTAAATCATGTGTTTAGCATGGGTTTAAAGCTAACTCGTTTGATTCGCCTGCATTTGAAGCTATATCACTTATATTCACAAGTATGTGAAGCTAAATCATGTGTTTCGTATGGATTTGAATCTAACTCGTTTGTTTCGCATGCTGTTGAAACTAAATCATGTATATCACAAGTATTTGAAGCTAAACCATTTGCTTCGCATGGATTCGAAGATCAGCCTTCTTCTTCGCATTGATTAGATGCTAAATCATGTGTTTCGCATGGGTTTGAAGCTAACTCGTTTGTTTCGCCTTCATTTGAAGCCATATCACTTATATTTTCAAGTATGTGAAGCTAAATCAATCGTTTTGCATGGATTTGAAGCTAAGCCATCAACTTCGCGTTGACTTGATGCTTATTCATGTGTTTCGCATGGATTTGAAGCTAACTCGTTTGTTTCGCAGGCAGTTGAAGCTGAATCATGTATATCAAAAGTATTTGAAGCTAAACAATTCGTTTCGCATGGATTCGAAGATAAGCCTTCCACTTCGCATTGATTTGAAGCTAAATCATGTGTTCCGCATGGATTTGAAGCTGACTCGTTTGTTTCGCATGCAGTTGAAGCTGAATCATGTATATCACAAGTATTTGCGGCTAAACCATTTGTTTCGCATGGATTCGAAGGTAACCCTTCTACTTCGCATTGATTTTAATCTAAATCATGTGTTTCGCATGGATTTGAAGCTAACTCGTTTGCTTCGCATGCTGTTGAAGCTAAATCAAGTGTATCACAAGTATTTGAAGCTAAAACATTTGTTTCGCATGGATTCGAAGATTAGCCTTCTACTTCGCATTGATTAGATGCTAAATCATGTGTTTAGCATGGGTTTGAAGCTAACTCGTTTGTTTCGCCTGCATTTGAAGCTATATCACTTATATTCACAAGTATGTGAAGCTAAATCATTCGTTTCGCATGGATTTGAAGCAAAGCCATCAACTTCGCGTTGACTTGATACTAAATCAAGTTTTTCGTTTGGACTTGAAGCTAACTCGTTTGTTTAGCATGTTGTTGAAGCTAAATCATGTATATCACAAGTATTTGAAGCTATATCATATGTTTCGCATGGATTCGAAGATAACCCTTCTAATTCGCATTGATTTGAAGCTAAATCATGTGTTTCGCATGGATTTGAAGCTAACTCGTTTGTTTCGCATGCTGTTGTAGCTAAGTCATGTATATCACAAGTATTTGAAGCTAAACCATTTGTTTCGCATGGATTCGAATATAAGTCTCCTACCTCGCATTGATATGAAGCTAAATCATGTGTTCGCATGGACTTGAAGCTACCTCGTTTGTTTCGCATTCTGTTGAAGCTAAATCATGCATATCACAAGTATTTGAAGCTAAACCATTTGCTTTGCATGGATTCGAAGATCAGCCTTCTACTTCGCATTGATTAGATGCTAAATCATGTGTTTCGCATGGGTTTGAAGCTAACTCGTTTGTTTCGCCTGCATTTGAAGCCATATCACTTATATTTTCAAGTATGTGAAGCTAAATCATTCGTTTTGCATGGATTTGAAGCTAACTCGTTTGTTTCGCATTCTGTTGAAGCTAAATCATGCATATCACAAGTATTTGAAGCTAAACCATTTGCTTCGCATGGATTCGAAAATCAGCATTCTACTTCGCATTGATTAGATGCTAAATCATGTGTTTCGCATGGGTTTGAAGCTAACTCGTTTGTTTCGCCTGCATTTGAAGCCATATCACTTATATTTTCAAGTATGTGAAACTAAATCATTCGTTTTGCATGGATTTGAAGCTAAGCCATCAACTTCGCGTTGACTTGATGCTTATTCATGTGTTTCGCATCGATTTGAAGCTAACTCGTTTGTTTCGCAGGCAGTTGAAGCTGAATCATGTATATCAAAAGTATTTGAAGCTAAACAATTCGTTTCGCATGGATTCGAAGATAAGCCTTCCACTTCGCATTGATTTGAAGCTAAATCATGTGTCCGCATGGATTTGAAGCTAACTCGTTTGCTTCGCACGCTGTTGAAGCTAAATCAAGTGTATCACAAGTATTTGAAGCTAAACCATTTGTTTCGCATGGATTCGAAGGTAACCCCTCTACTTCGCATTGATTTGAAGCTAAATCATGTGTTTCGCATGGATTTGAATCTAACTCGTTTGTTTCGCATGCTGTTGAAACTAAATCATGTATATCACAAGTATTTGAAGCTAAACCATTTGCTTCGCATGGATTCGAAAATCAGCCTTCTACTTCGCATTGATTAGATGCTAAATCATGTGTTTCGCATGGGTTTGAAGCTAACTCGTTTGTTTCGCCTGCATTTGAAGCCATATCACTTATATTTTCAAGTATGTGAAGCTAAATCATTCGTTTTGCATGGATTTGAAGCTAAGCCATAAACTTCGCGTTGACTTGATGCTTATTCATGTGTTTCGCATCGATTTGAAGCTAACTCGTTTGTTTCGCAGGCAGTTGAAGCTGAATCATGTATATCAAAAGTATTTGAAGCTAAACTATTCGTTTCGCATGGATTCGAAGATAAGCCTTCCACTTCGCATTGAGTTGAAGCTAAATCATGTGTTCCGCATGGATTTGAAGCTGACTCGTTTGCTTCTCATGCTGTTGAAGCTAAATCAAGTGTATCACAAGTATTTGAAGCTAAACCATTTGTTTCGCATGGATTCGAAGATCAGCCTTCTACTTCGCATTGATTAGATGCTAAATCATGTGTTTCGCATGGATTTGAAGCTAACTGGTTTGTTTCGCATGCTGTTGAAACTAAATCATGTATATCACAAGTATTTGAAGCTATATCATTTGTTTCGCATGGATTCGAAGATTAGCCTTCTACTTCGCATTGATTAGATGCTAAATCATGTGTTTAGCATGGGTTTAAAGCTAACTCGTTTGTTTCGCCTGCATTTGAAGCTATATCACTTATATTCACAAGTATGTGAAGCTAAATCATGTGTTTCGCATGGATTTGAAGCTAACTGGTTTGTTTCGCATGCTGTTGAAACTAAATCATGTATATCACAAGTATTTGAAGCTATATCATTTGTTTCGCATGGATTCGAAGGTAACCCTTCTACTTCGCATTGATTTTAATCTAAATCATGTGTTTCGCATGGATTTGAAGCTAACTCGTTTGTTTCGCATGCTGTTGAAGCTAAATCATGTATATCACAAGTATTTGAAGCAAAACCATTTGTTTCGCATGGATTCGAAGATAAGCCTCCTACTTCGCATTGATTTGAAGCTAAATCATGTGTTCGCATGGATTTGAAGCTAACTCGTTTGCTTCGCATGCTGTTGAAGCTAAATCACTTATATTCACAAGTATGTGAAGCTAAATCATGTGTTTCGCATGGATTTGAATCTAACTCGTTTGTTTCGCATGCTGTTGAAACTAAATCATGTATATCACAAGTATTTGAAGCTAAACCATTTGTTTCGCATCGATTCGAAGATTAGCCTTCTACTTCGCATTGATTAGATGCTAAATCATGTGTTTAGCATGGGTTTGAAGCTAACTCGTTTGTTTCGCCTGCATTTGAAGCTATATCACTTATATTCACAAGTATGTGAAGCTAAATCATTCGTTTCGCATGTATTCGAAGATAAGCCTCCTACTTCGCATTGATTTGAAGCTAAATCATGTGTTCGCATGGATTTGAAGCTAACTCGTTTCTTTCGCATGCTGTTGAAGCTAAGTCATGTATATCACAAGTATTTGAAGCTAAACCATTTGTTTCGCATGGATTCGAATATAAGCCTCCGACCTCGCATTGATTTGAAGCTAAATCATGTGTTCGCATGGACTTGAAGCTACCTCGTTTGTTTCGCATTCTGTTGAAGCTAAATCAAGTGTATCACAAGTATTTGAAGCCAAACCATTTGCTTCGCATGGATTCGAAGATCAGCCTTCTACTTCGCATTTATTAGATGGTAAATCATGCGTTTCGCATGGATTTGAAGCTAACTCGTTTGTTTCGCATTCTGTTGAAGCTAAATCATGCATATCACAAGTATTTGAAGCTAAACCATTTGTTTCGCATGGATTCGAAGATAAGCCACCTACTTCGCATTGATTTGAAGCTAAATCATGTGTTCGCATGGATTTGAAGCTACCTCGTTTGTTTCGCATGCTGTTTAGGCTAAATCATGTATATCACAAGTATTTCTAGCTAAACCATTTGTTACGCATGGATTCGAAGATCAGCCTTCTACTTCGCATTGATTTACGGCTAAATCATGATTTTCGCATGGATTTTAAGCTTAACTCGTTTTTTTCGCATGCAGTTGAAGCTAAATCATGTATATCACAAGTATTTGAAACTAAACCATTTGTTTCGCATGGATTCGAAGATAACCCTTCTACTTCGCATTGAATAGATGCTAAATCATGTGTTTCGCATGGCTTTGAAGCTAAGCCATCAACTTCGCGTTGACTTGATGCTAAATCATGTTTTTCGTTTGGACTTGAAGCTAACTCGTTTGTTTCGCATGCTGTTGAAGCTAAATCATGTATATCACAAGTAATTGAAGCAATATCATATGTTTCGCATGGATTCGAAGATAACCCTTCTAATTCGCATTGATTTGATGCTAAATCATGTGTTTCGCTTGGATTTGAAGCTAACTCGTTTGTTTCGCATGCTGTTGAAGCTAAATCATGTATAGCACAAGTAATTGAAGCTATATCATATGTTTCGCATGGATTCGTATATAACCCTTCTAATTCGCATTGATTTAAAGCTAAATCATGTGTTTCGCATGGATTTGAAGCAAACTCGTTTGTTTCGCATGCAGTTGAAGCTGAATCATGTATATCATAAGTATTTGAACATAAACTATTCGTTTCGCATGGATTCGAAGATAAGCCTTCCACTTCGCATTGATTTGAAACTAAATCATGTGTTTCGCATGGATTTGAATCGAACTCGTTTGTTTCGCATGCTGTTGAAGCTAAATCATGTATATCACAAGTATTTGAAGCTAAACAATTTGTTTCGCATGGATTCGAAGGTAACCCATGTACTTCGCATTGATTTGAAGCTAAATCATGTGTTTGGGCTGGTTTTAAATCGAACTCGTTTGTTTCGCATGCTGTTGAAGCTAAATCATGTATATCACAAGTATTTGAAGCTAAATTAATCGTTTCGCATGGATTCGAAGATAACCCTTCTAATTCGCATGGATTTGAAGCTAACTCGTTTGTTTCGCATGCAGTTGAAGCCGAATCATGTATATCACAAGTATTTGATCCTAAACTATTCGTTTCGCATGGATTCGAAGATAAGCCTACCACTTCGCATTGATTTGAAACTAAATCATGTGTTTCGCATGGTTTTGAATCGAACTCGTTTGTTTCGCATGCTGTTGAAGCTAAATCATGTATATCCCAAGTATTTGAAGGTAAACCATTTGTTTCGCATGGATTCGAAGATCGGTCTCCTACTTCGCATTGATTTGAAGCTAAATCATGTGTTCGCATGGATTTGAACCTACCCCGTTTGTTTCGCATGCTGTTGAAGCTAAATCATGTATATCACAAGTATTTGAAGTTAAACCATTTGCTTCGCATGGATTCGAAGATCAGCCTTCTACTTCGCATTGATTAGATGCTAAATCATGTGTTTCGCATAGCTTTGAAGCTAAGCCATCAACTTCGCGTTGACTTGATGCTAAATCATGTTTTTCGTTTGGACTTGAAGCTAACTCGTTTGTTTCGCATGTTATTGAAGCTAAATCATGTATATCACAAGTATTTGAAGTTAAACCATTTGTTTCGCATGGATTCGATGATAATCCATCTACTTCGCATTGATTTGAAGCTAAATCATGTGTTTCGCTTGAATTTGAATCTAACTCGTTTGTTTCGCATGCTGTTGAAACTAAATCATGTATATCACACGTATTTGAAGCTATATCATATGTTTCGCTTGGATTCCAAGATAACCCTACTAATTCGCATTGATTTGAAGCTAAATAATGTGTTTCGCATGGATTTGAAGCTAACTCGTTTGTTTCGCATGCTGTTGAAGCTAAATCATGTATATCACAAGTATTTGAAGCTAAACCATTTGTTTCGCATGGATTCGAAGATAAGACTCCTACTTCGCATTGATTTGAAGCTAAATCATGTATTCGCATGGATTTGAAGCTAACTCGTTTGTTTCGCAAGCTGTTGAAGCTAAATCATGTATATCACAAGTATTTGAAGCTAAACCATTTGCTTCGCATGGATTCGAAGATCAGCCTTTTACTTCGCATTTATTAGATGGTAAATCATGCGTTTCGCATGGATTTGAAGCTAACTCGTATGTTTCGCATTCTGTTGAAGCTAAATCAGGCATATCACAAGTATTTGAAGCTAAACCGTTTGTTTCGCATGGATTCGAAGATAAGCCACCTACTTCGCATTGATTTGAAGCTAAATCATGTGTTTCGCATGGATTAGAATCTAACTCGTTTGTTTCGCATGCTGTTGAAGATAAATCAAGTGTATCACAAGTATTTGAAGCCAATCCATTTGCTTCGCATGGATTCGAAGATCAGCCTTCTACTTCGCATTGATTAGATGATAAATCATATGTTTCGCATGGATTTGAAGCTAACTCGTTTCTTTCGCATGCTGTTGAAGCTAAATCATGTATATCACAAGTATTTGAAGCTATTTCATATGTTTCGCATGGATTCGAAGATAACCCTTCTAATTCGCATTGATTTGAAGCTAAATCATGTGTCTCCCTTGGATTTGAAGCTAACTCGTTTGTTTCGCAAGCTGTTGAAGCTAAATCATGTATATCACAAGTAATTGAAGCTATATCATATGTTTCGCATGGATTCGAAGATAACCCTTCTAATTCGCATTGATTTGAAGCTAAATCATGTGTTTCGCATGGATTTGAAGCTAACTCGTTTGTTTCGCATGCTGTTGAAGCTAAGTCATGTATATCCCAAGTATTTGAAGGTAAACCATTTGTTTCGCATGGATTCGAAGATAAGTCTCCTACTTCGCATTGATTTGAAGCTAAATCATGTGTTCGCATGGATTTGAACCTACCCCGTTTGTTTCGCATGCTGTTGAAGCTAAATCATGTATATCACAAGTATTTGAAGCTAAACCATTTGCTTCGCATGGATTCGAAGATCAGCCTTCTACTTCGCATTGATCAGATGCTAAATCATGTGTTTCGCATAGCTTTGAAGCTAAGCCATCAACTTCGCGTTGACTTGATGCTAAATCATGTTTTTCGTTTGGACTTGAAGCTAACTCGTTTGTTTCGCATGTTATTGAAGCTAGATCATGTATTTCACAAGTATTTGAAGCTATATCATATGTTTCGCATGGATTCGAATATAAACCTTCTAATTCGCATTGATTTAAAGCTAAATCATGTGTTTCGCTGGATTTGAAGCAAACTCGTTTGTTTCGCATGCAGTTGAAGCTAAATCATGTATATCACAAGTATTTGAAGCTAAACCATTTGTTTCGCATGGATTCGAAGATAAGCCTCCTACTTCGCATTGATTTGAAGCTAAATCATGTGTTTGCACGGATTTGAAGCTAACTCGTTTGTTTCGCATGCTGTTGAAGCTGAATCATGTATATCACAAGTATTTGATCCTAAACTATTCGTTTCGCATGGATTCGAAGATAAGCCTACCACTTCGCATTGATTTGAAACTAAATCATGTGTTTCGCATGTATTTGAATCGAACTCGTTTGTTTCGCATGCTGTTGAAGCTAAATCATGTATATTACAAGTATTTGAAGCTATATCATATGTTTCGCATGGATTCGAATATAATCCATCTACTTCGCATTGATTTGAAGCTAAATCATGTGTTTCGCATGGATTTGAATCTAACTCGTTTGTTTCGCACGCTGTTGAAGCTAAATCAAGTGTATCACAAGTATTTGAAGCTAAACAATTTGTTTCGCATGGATTCGAAGGTAACCCATGTACTTCGCATTGACTTGAAGCTAAATCATGTGTTTGGCATGGTTTTAAATCGAACTCGTTTGTTTCGCATGCTGTTGAAGCTAAATCATGTATATCACAAGTATTTGAAGCTAAATTAATCGTTTCGCATGGATTCGAAGATAACCCATCTAATTCGCATGGATTTGAAGCTAACTCGTTTGTTTCGCATGCAGTTGAAGCCGAATCATGTATATCACAAGTATTTGATCCTAAACTATTCGTTTCGCATGGATTCGAAGATAAGCCTACCACTTCGCATTGATTTGAAACTAAATCATGTGTTTCGCATGGTTTTGAATCGAACTCGTTTGTTTCGCATGCTGTTGAAGCTAAATCATGTATATCCCAAGTATTTGAAGGTAAACCATTTGTTTCGCATGGATTCGAAGATAAGTCTCCTACTTCGCATTGATTTGAAGCTAAATCATGTGTTCGCATGGATTTGAACCTACCCTGTTTGTTTCGCATGCTGTTGAAGCTAAATCATGTATATCACAAGTATTTGAAGCTAAACCATTTGCTTCGCATGGATTCGAAGATCAGCCTTCTACTTCGCATTGATTAGATGCTAAATCATGTGTTTCGCATAGCTTTGAAGCTAAGCCATCAACTTCGCGTTGACTTGATGCTAAATCATGTTTTTCGTTTGGACTTGAAGCTAACTCGTTTGTTTCGCATGTTATTGAAGCTAAATCATGTATTTCACAAGTATTTGAAGCTAAACCATTTGTTTCGCATTTATTCGAAGCTAAGCCTTCTACTTCGCATTGATTTGAGGCTAAATCATGTGTCTCGCTTGGATTTGAAGCTAACTCGTTTTTTTCGCTAGCAGTTGAAGCTAAATCATGTATATCACAAGTATTTGAAGCTAAACCATTTGATTCCCATGGATTTGAAGCTAATCTTTCAACTTCGCATTGATTTGAATATAAATCATGTGTTTCGCTTGGATTTGAAGCTAATTCGTTTGTTTCGCATGCTATTGAAGCTAAATCATGTATATCACAAGTAATTGAAGCTATATCATATGTTTCGCATGGATTCGAAGATAACCCTTCTAATTCACATTGATTTGATGCTAAATCATGTGTTTCGCTTGGATTTGAAGCTAACTCGTTTGTTTCGCATGCTGTTGAAGCTAAATCATGTATATCACAAGTAATTGAAGCTATATCATATGTTTCGCATGGATTCGAATATAAACCTTCTAATTCGCATTGATTTAAAGCTAAATCATGTGTTTCGCATGGATTTGAAGCAAACTCGTTTGTTTCGCATGCAGTTGAAGCTAAATCATGTATATCACAAGTATTTGAAGCTAAACCATTTGTTTCGCATGGATTCGAAGATAAGCCTCCTACTTCGCATTGATTTGAAGCTAAATCATGTGTTTGCACGGATTTGAAGCTAACTCGTTTGTTTCGCATGCTGTTGAAGCTGAATCATGTATATCACAAGTATTTGATCCTAAACTATTCGTTTCGCATGGATTCGAAGATAAGCCTACCACTTCGCATTGATTTGAAACTAAATCATGTGTTTCGCATGTATTTGTATCGAACTCGTTTGTTTCGCATGCTGTTGAAGCTAAATCATGTATATCACAAGTATTTGAAGCTATATCATATGTTTCGCATGGATTCGAAGATAATCCATCTACTTCGCATTGATTTGAAGCTAAATCATGTGTTTCGCATGGATTTGAATCTAACTCGTTTGTTTCGCACGCTGTTGAAGCTAAATCAAGTGCATCACAAGTATTTGAAGCTAAACCATTTGCTTCGCATGGATTCGAAGATCTGCCTTCCACTTCGCATTTATTAGATGCTAAATCATGTGTTTCGCATGGATTTGAAGCTAACTCGTTTGTTTCGCATGCTGTTGAAGCTAAACCATGTATATCACAAGTATTTGAAGCTATATCATATGTTTCGCATGGATTCGAAGATAACCCTTCTAATTCGCATTGATTTGAAGCTAAATCATGTGATTCGCATGGATTTGTAGCTAACTCGTTTGTTTCGCATGCTGTTGAAGCTAAATCAAGTATATCACAAGTATTTGAAGTTAAACCATTTGTTTCGCATGGATTCGATGATAATCCATCTACTTCGCATTGATTTGAAGCTAAATCATGTGTTTCGCTTGAATTTGAATCTAACTCGTCTGTTTCGCATGCTGTTGAAACTAAATCATGTATATCACACGTATTTGAAGCTATATCATTTGTTTCGCATGGATTCGATGATAATCCATCTACTTCGCATTGATTTGAAGCTAAATCATGTGTTTCGCTTGAATTTGAATCTAACTCGTTTGTTTCGCATGCTGTTGAAGCTAAATCATGTATATCACAAGTATTTGAAGCTAAACCATTTGTTCCGCATGGATTCGAAGATAAGACTCCTACTTCGCATTGATTTGAAGCTAAATCATGTGTTCGCATGGATTTGAAGCTAACTCGTTTGTTTCGCATGCTGTTGAAGCTAAATCATATATATCACAAGTATTTGAAGCTAAACCATTTGTTCCGCATGGATTCGAAGATAACCCTTCTAATTCGCATTGATTTGAAGCTAAATCATGTGTTTCGCATGGATTTGAAGCTAACTCGTTTGTTTCGCATGCTGTTGAAGCTAAGTCATGTATATCCCAAGTATTTGAAGCTAAACCATTTGTTTCGCATGGATTCGAAGATAAGTCTCCTACTTCGCATTGATTTGAAGCTAAATCATGTGTTCGCATGGATTTGAACCTACCCCGTTTGTTTCGCAAGCTGTTGAAGCTAAATCATGTATATCACAAGTATTTGAAGCTAAACCATTTGCTTCGCATGGATTCGAAGATCAGCCTTCTACTTCGCATTGATTAGATGCTAAATCATGTGTTTCGCATGGCTTTGAAGCTAAGCCATCAACTTCGCGTTGACTTGATGCTAAATCATGTTTTTCGTTTGGACTTGAAGCTAACTCGTTTGTTTCGCATGCTGTTGAAGCTAAATCATGTATATCACAAGTAATTGAAGCTATATCATATGTTTCGCATGGATTCGAAGATAACCCTTCTAATTCGCATTGATTTGATGCTAAATCATGTGTTTCGCTTGGATTTGAAGCTAACTCGTTTGTTTCGCATGCTGTTGAAGCTAAATCATGTATAGCACAAGTAATTGAAGCTATATCATATGTTTCGCATGGATTCGTATATAACCCTTCTAATTCGCATTGATTTAAAGCTAAATCATGTGTTTCGCATGGATTTGAAGCAAACTCGTTTGTTTCGCATGCAGTTGAAGCTGAATCATGTATATCATAAGTATTTGAACATAAACTATTCGTTTCGCATGGATTCGAAGATAAGCCTTCCACTTCGCATTGATTTGAAACTAAATCATGTGTTTCGCATGGATTTGAATCGAACTCGTTTGTTTCGCATGCTGTTGAAGCTAAATCATGTATATCACAAGTATTTGAAGCTAAACAATTTGTTTCGCATGGATTCGAAGGTAACCCATGTACTTCGCATTGATTTGAAGCTAAATCATGTGTTTGGCATGGTTTTAAATCGAACTCGTTTGTTTCGCATGCTGTTGAAGCTAAATCATGTATATCACAAGTATTTGAAGCTAAATTAATCGTTTCGCATGGATTCGAAGATAACCCTTCTAATTCGCATGGATTTGAAGCTAACTCGTTTGTTTCGCATGCAGTTGAAGCCGAATCATGTATATCACAAGTATTTGATCCTAAACTATTCGTTTCGCATGGATTCGAAGATAAGCCTACCACTTCGCATTGATTTGAAACTAAATCATGTGTTTCGCATGGTTTTGAATCGAACTCGTTTGTTTCGCATGCTGTTGAAGCTAAATCATGTATATCCCAAGTATTTGAAGGTAAACCATTTGTTTCGCATGGATTCGAAGATAGGTCTCCTACTTCGCATTGATTTGAAGCTAAATCATGTGTTCGCATGGATTTGAACCTACCCCGTTTGTTTCGCATGCTGTTGAAGCTAAATCATGTATATCACAAGTATTTGAAGTTAAACCATTTGCTTCGCATGGATTCGAAGATCAGCCTTCTACTTCGCATTGATTAGATGCTAAATCATGTGTTTCGCATAGCTTTGAAGCTAAGCCATCAACTTCGCGTTGACTTGATGCTAAATCATGTTTTTCGTTTGGACTTGAAGCTAACTCGTTTGTTTCGCATGTTATTGAAGCTAAATCATGTATATCACAAGTATTTGAAGTTAAACCATTTGTTTCGCATGGATTCGATGATAATCCATCTACTTCGCATTGATTTGAAGCTAAATCATGTGTTTCGCTTGAATTTGAATCTAACTCGTTTGTTTCGCATGCTGTTGAAACTAAATCATGTATATCACACGTATTTGAAGCTATATCATATGTTTCGCTTGGATTCCAAGATAACCCTACTAATTCGCATTGATTTGAAGCTAAATCATGTGTTTCGCATGGATTTGAAGCTAACTCGTTTGTTTCGCATGCTGTTGAAGCTAAATCATGTATATCACAAGTATTTGAAGCTAAACCATTTGTTTCGCATGGATTCGAAGATAAGACTCCTACTTCGCATTGATTTGAAGCTAAATCATGTATTCGCATGGATTTGAAGCTAACTCGTTTGTTTCGCATGCTGTTGAAGCTAAATCATATATATCACAAGTATTTGAAGCTAAACCATTTGTTCCGCATGGATTCGAAGATAACCCTTCTAATTCGAATTGATTTGAAGCTAAATCATGTGTTTCGCATGGATTTGAAGCTAACTCGTTTGTTTCGCATGCTGTTGAAGCTAAGTCATGTATATCCCAAGTATTTGAATGTAAACCATTTGTTTCGCATGGATTCGAAGATAAGTCTCCTACTTCGCATTGATTTGAAGCTAAATCATGTGTTCGCATGGATTTGAACCTACCCCGTTTGTTTCGCAAGCTGTTGAAGCTAAATCATGTATATCACAAGTATTTGAAGCTAAACCATTTGCTTCGCATGGATTCGAAGATCAGCCTTCTACTTCGCATTGATTAGATGCTAAATCATGTGTTTCGCATGGCTTTGAAGCTAAGCCATCAACTTCGCGTTGACTTGATGCTAAATCATGTTTTTCGTTTGGACTTGAAGCTAACTCGTTTGTTTCGCATGTTGTTGAAGCTAAATCATGTATTTCACAAGTATTTGAAGCTAAACCATTTGTTTCGCATTTATTCGAAGCTAAGCCTTCTACTTCACATTGATTTGAGGCTAAATCATGTGTCTCGCTTGGATTTGAAGCTAACTCGTTTTTTTCGCTAGCAGTTGAAGCTAAATCATGTATATCACAAGTATTTGAAGCTAAACCATTTGATTCCCATGGATTTGAAGCTAAGCTTTCAACTTCGCATTGATTTGAATATAAATCATGTGTTTCGCTTGGATTTGAAGCTAACTCGTTTGTTTCGCATGCTGTTGAAGCTAAATCATGTATATCACAAGTAATTGAAGCTATATCATATATTTCGCATGGATTCGAAGATAACCCTTCCAATTCGCATTGATTTGAAGCTAAATCATGTGTTTCGCATGGATTTGAAGCTAACTCGTTTGTTTCGCATGCTGTTGAAGCTAAGTCATGTATATCCCAAGTATTTGAAGCTAAACCTTTTGTTTCGCATGGATTCGAAGATAAGTCTCCTACTTCGCCTTGATTTGAAGCTAAATCATGTGTTCGCATGGATTTGAACCTACCCCGTTTGTTTCGCAAGCTGTTGAAGCTAAATCATGTATATCACAAGTATTTGAAGCTAAACCATTTGCTTCGCATGGATTCGAAGATCAGCCTTCTACTTCGCATTGATTAGATGCTAAATCATGTGTTTCGCATGGCTTTGAAGCTAAGCCATCAACTTCGCGTTGACTTGATGCTAAATCATGTTTTTCGTTTGGACTTGAAGCTAACTCGTTTGTTTCGCATGCAGTTGAAGCTGAATCATGTATATCATAAGTATTTGAACATAAACTATGCGTTTCGCATGGATTCGAAGATAAGCCTTCCACTTCGCATTGATTTGAAACTAAATCATGTGTTTCGCATGGATTTGAATCGAACTCGTTTGTTTCGCATGCTGTTGAAGCTAAATCATGTATATCACAAGTATTTGAAGTTAAACAATTTGTTTCGCATGGATTCGAAGGTAACCCATGTACTTCGCATTGATTTGAAGCTAAATCATGTGTTTGGCATGGTTTTAAATCGAACTCGTTTGTTTCGCATGCTGTTGAAGCTAAATCATGTATATCACAAGTATTTGAAGCTAAATTAATCGTTTCGCATGGATTCGAAGATAACCCTTCTAATTCGCATTGATTTGAAGCTTAATCATGTGTTTCGCATGGATTTGAAGCTAACTCCTTTGTTTCGCATGCAGTTGAAGCCGAATCATGTATATAACAAGTATTTGATCCTAAACTATTCGTTTCGCATGGATTCGAAGATAAGCCTACCACTTCGCATTGATTTGAAACTAAATCATGTGTTTCGCATGGATTTGAATCGAACTCGTTTGTTTCGCATGCTGTTGAAGCTAAATCATGTATATCACAAGTATTTGAAGTTAAAAAATTTGTTTCGCATGGATTCGAAGATAACCCATGTACTTCGCATTGATTTGAAGCTAAATCATGTGTTTCGCATGGCTTTGAATCGAACTCGTTTGTTTCGCATGCTGTTGAAGCTAAATCATGTATATCACAAGTATTTGAAGCTAAACTATTCGTTTCGCATGGATTCGAAGATAAGCCTTCCACTTCGCATTGATTTGAAGCTAAATAATGTGTTTCTCATGGATTTGAAATTAACTCGTTTGTTTCGCATGCAGTTGAAGCTATATCATGTATATCACAAGTATTTGAAGCTAAACCATTTGTTTCGCATGGATTCGAAGATAAGCCGCCTACTTCGCATTGATTTGAAGCTAAATCATCTGTTCGCATGGATTTGAAGCTAACTCGTTTGTTTCGATTGCTGTTGAAGCTAAATCATGTATATCACAAGTATTTGCAGCTAAACCATTTGTTTCGCATGGATTCGAAGATAAGCCTTCTACTTCGCATTGATTTGGAGCTAAATCATGTGTTTCGCATGGATTTGAAGCTAACTCGTTTGTTTCGCATGCTGTTAAAGCTAAATCATGTTTATCACAAGTATTTGAAGCTATATCATATGTTTCGCATGGATTCGAAGATAACCCTTCTAATTCGCATTGATTTGAAGCTAAATCATGTGTTTCGCATGGATTTGAAGCTAACTCGTTTGTTTCGCATGCTGTTGAAGCTAAATCATGTATATCACAAGTATTTGAAGCTAAACCATTTGTTCCGCATGGATTCGAAGATAAGCTTCCTACTTCACATTGATTTGAAGCTAAATCTTGTGTTCGCATGGATTTGAAGCTAACTCGTTTGTTTCGCACGCTGTTGAAGCTAAATCAAGTGTATCACAAGTATTTGAAGCTAAACCATTTGCTTCGCATGGATTCGAAGATCAGCCTTCTACTTCGCATTTATTAGATGCTAAATCATGTGTGTCGCATGGATTTGAAGCTAACTCGTTTGTTTCGCATGCTGTTGAAGCTAAAGCGTGCATATCACAAGTATATGAAGCTAAACCATTTGTTTCGCATGGATTCGAAGATAAGCCTTCCACTTCGCATTGATTTGAAGCTAAATCATGTGTTTCGCATGGATTTGAATCGAACTCGTTTGTTTCGCATGCTGTTGAAGCTAAATCAAGTGTAGCAGAAGTATTTGAAGGCAACCATTTGCTTCGCATGGATTCGAAGATCAGCCTTCTACTTCGCATTGATTTGAAGCTAAATCATGTGTTCGCATGGATTTGAAGCTACCTCGTTTGTTTCGCATGCAGTTGAAGCTAAATCATGTATATCACAAGTATTTGAAGCTAAATTATTCGTTTCGCATGGATTCGAAGATAAGCCTCCATCTTCGCATTGATTTGAAGCTAAATCATGTGTTCGCATGCATTTGAAGCTACCTCGTTTGTTTCGCATGCAGTTGAAGCTAAATCATGTATATCACAAGTATTTGAAGCTAAATTATTCGTTTCGCATGGATTCGAAGATAAGCCTTCCACTTCGCATTGATTTGAAGCTAGATCATGTGTTTCACATGGATTTGAAGTTAACTCGTATGTTTCGCATGCAGTTGAAGCTAAATCATGTATATCACAAGTATTTGAAGCTAAACCATTTGTTTCGCTTGGATTCGAAGATAAGCCTTCTACTTCTCACTGATTTTAATCTAAATCATGTGTTTCGCATGGATTTGAAGCTAACTCGTTTGTTTTGCATGCTGTTGAAGCTAAATCATGTATATCACAAGTATTTGAAGCTATATCATATGTTTCGCATGGATTCGAAGATAACCCTTCTAATTCGCATTGATTTGAAGCTAAATCATGTGTTTCGCATGGATTCGAAGATAACCCTTCTAATTCGCATTGATTTGAAGCTAAATCATGTGTTTCGCATGGATTTGAAGCTACCTCGTTTGTTTCGCATGCTGTTAAAGCTAAATCAAGTGTATCACATGTATTTGAAGCCAAACCATTTGCTTCGCATGGATTCGAAGATAAGCCTTCTACTTCGCATTGATTAGATGCTAAATCATGTGTTTCGCATGCCTTTGAAGCTAAGCCATCAACTTCGCGTTGACTTGATGCTAAATCATGTGTCTCGCTTGGATTTGAAGCTAACTCGTTTTTTTCGCTAGCAGTTGAAGCTAAATCATGTATATCACAAGTATTTGAAGCTAAACCATTTGATTCCCATGGATTTGAAGCTAAGCTTTCAACTTCGCATTGATTTGAATATAAATCATGTGTTTCGCTTGGATTTGAAGCTAACTCGTTTGTTTCGCATGCTGTTGAAGCTAAATCATGTATATCACAAGTATTTGAAGCTAAACCATTTGATTCCCATGGATTTGAAGCTAAGCTTTCAACTTCGCATTGATTTGAATATAAATTATGTGTTTCGCTTGGATTTGAAGCTAACTCCTTTGTTTCGCATGCTGTTGAAGCTAAATCATGTATATCACAAGTAAGTGAAGCTATATCATATGTTTCGCATGGATTCGAAGATAAGTCTCCTACTTCGCATTGATTTGAAGCTAAATCATGTGTTCGCATGGATTTGAACCTACCCCGTTTGTTTCGCAAGCTATTGAAGCTAAATCATGTATATCACAAGTATTTGAAGCTAAACCATTTGCTTCGCATGGATTCGAAGATCAGCCTTCTACTTCGCATTGATTAGATGCTAAATCATGTGTTTCGCATGCCTTTGAAGCTAAGCCATCAACTTCGCGTTGACTTGATGCTAAATCATGTGTCTCGCTTGGATTTGAAGCTAACTCGTTTTTTTCGCTAGCAGTTGAAGCTAAATCATGTATATCACAAGTATTTGAAGCTAAACCATTTGATTCCCATGGATTTGAAGCTAAGCTTTCAACTTCGCATTGATTTGAATATAAATCATGTGTTTCGCTTGGATTTGAAGCTAACTCGTTTGTTTCGCATGCTGTTGAAGCTAAATCATGTATATCACAAGTAATTGAAGCTATATCATATGTTTCGCATGGATTCGAAGATAACCCTTCTAATTCGCATTGATTTGAAGCTAAATCATGTGTTTCGCATGGATTTGAAGCTAACTCGTTTGTTTCGCATGCTGTTGAAGCTAAGTCATGTATATCCCAAGTATTTGAAGCTAAACCATTTGTTTCGCATGGTTTCGAAGATAAGTCTCCTACTTCGCATTGATTTGAAGCTAAATCATGTGTTCACATGGATTTGAACCTACCCCGTTTGTTTCGCAAGCTGTTGAAGCTAAATCATGTATATCACAAGTATTTGAAGCTAAACCATTTGCTTCGCATGGATTCGAAGATCGGCCTTCTACTTCGCATTGATTAGATGCTAAATCATGTGTTTCGCATGGCTTTGAATCGAACTCGTTTGTTTCGCATGCTGTTGAAGCTAAATCATGTATATCACAAGTATTTGAAGCTAAACTATTCGCTTTGCATGGATTCGAAGATAAGCCTTCCACTTCGCATTGATTTGAAGCTAAATAATGTGTTTCTCATGGATTTGAAATTAACTCGTTTGTTTCGCATGCAGTTGAAGCTATATCATGTATATCACAAGTATTTGAAGCTAAACCATTTGTTTCGCATGGATTCGAAGATAAGCCGCCTACTTCGCATTGATTTGAAGCTAAATCATCTGTTCGCATGGATTTGAAGCTAACTCGTTTGTTTCGATTGCTGTTGAAGCTAAATCATGTATATCACAAGTATTTGCAGCTAAACCATTTGTTTCGCATGGATTCGAAGATAAGCCTTCTACTTCGCATTGATTTGAAGCTAAATCATGTGTTTCGCATGGATTTGAAGCTAACTCGTTTGTTTCGCATGCTGTTAAAGCTAAATCATGTTTATCACAAGTATTTGAAGCTATATCATATGTTTCGCATGGATTCGAAGATAACCCTTCTAATTCGCATTGATTTGAAGCTAAATCATGTGTTTCGCATGGATTTGAAGCTAACTCGTTTGTTTCGCATGCTGTTGAAGCTAAATCATGTATATCACAAGTATTTGAAGCTAAACCATTTGTTCCGCATGGATTCGAAGATAAGCTTCCTACTTCACATTGATTTGAAGCTAAATCTTGTGTTCGCATGGATTTGAAGCTAACTCCTTTGTTTCGCATGCTGTTGAAGCTAAATCATGTATATCACAAGTAAGTGAAGCTATATCATATGTTTCGCATGGATTCGAAGATAAGTCTCCTACTTCGCATTGATTTGAAGCTAAATCATGTGTTCGCATGGATTTGAACCTACCCCGTTTGTTTCGCAAGCTATTGAAGCTAAATCATGTATATCACAAGTATTTGAAGCTAAACCATTTGCTTCGCATGGATTCGAAGATCAGCCTTCTACTTCGCATTGATTAGATGCTAAATCATGTGTTTCGCATGCCTTTGAAGCTAAGCCATCAACTTCGCGTTGACTTGATGCTAAATCATGTGTCTCGCTTGGATTTGAAGCTAACTCGTTTTTTTCGCTAGCAGTTGAAGCTAAATCATGTATATCACAAGTATTTGAAGCTAAACCATTTGATTCCCATGGATTTGAAGCTAAGCTTTCAACTTCGCATTGATTTGAATATAAATCATGTGTTTCGCTTGGATTTGAAGCGAACTCGTTTGTTTCGCATGCTGTTGAAGCTAAATCATGTATATCACAAGTAATTGAAGCTATATCATATGTTTCGCATGGATTCGAAGATAACCCTTCTAATTCGCATTGATTTGAAGCTAAATCATGTGTTTCGCATGGATTTGAAGCTAACTCGTTTGTTTCGCATGCTGTTGAAGCTAAGTCATGTATATCCCAAGTATTTGAAGCTAAACCATTTGTTTCGCATGGATTCGAAGATAAGTCTCCTACTTCGCATTGATTTGAAGCTAAATCATGTGTTCACATGGATTTGAACCTACCCCGTTTGTTTCGCAAGCTGTTGAAGCTAAATCATGTATGTCACAAGTATTTGAAGCTAAACCATTTGCTTCGCATGGATTCGAAGATCGGCCTTCTACTTCGCATTGATTAGATGCTAAATCATGTGTTTCGCATGGCTTTGAATCGAACTCGTTTGTTTCGCATGCTGTTGAAGCTAAATCATGTATATCACAAGTATTTGAAGCTAAACTATTCGCTTTGCATGGATTCGAAGATAAGCCTTCCACTTCGCATTGATTTGAAGCTAAATAATGTGTTTCTCATGGATTTGAAATTAACTCGTTTGTTTCGCATGCAGTTGAAGCTATATCATGTATATCACAAGTATTTGAAGCTAAACCATTTGTTTCGCATGGATTCGAAGATAAGCCTCCTACTTCGCATTGATTTGAAGCTAAATCATCTGTTCGCATGGATTTGAAGCTAACTCGTTTGTTTCGATTGCTGTTGAAGCTAAATCATGTATATCACAAGTATTTGCAGCTAAACCATTTGTTTCGCATGGATTCGAAGATAAGCCTTCTACTTCGCATTGATTTGAAGCTAAATCATGTGTTTCGCATGGATTTGAATCTAACTCGTTTGTTTCGCACGCTGTTGAAGCTAAATCAAGTGTATCACAAGTATTTGAAGCTAAACCATTGCTTCGCATGGATTCGAAGATCAGCCTTCACTTCGCATTTATTAGCTGCTAAATCATGTGTTTCGCATGGATTTGAAGCTAACTCGTTGTTTCGCATGCTGTTGAGGCTAAATCATGTATATCACAAGTATTTGAAGCTATATCATATGTTTCGCATGGATTCGAAGATAACCCTTCTAATTCGCATTGATTTGAAGCTAAATCATGTGTTTCGCATGGATTTGAAGCTAACTCGTTTGTTTCGCATGCTGTTGAAGCTAAATCAAGTATATCACAAGTTTTTGAAGTTAAACCATTTGTTTCGCATGGATTCGATGATAATCCATCTACTTCGCATTGATTTGAGGCTAAATCATGTGTCTCGCTTGGATTTGAGCTAACTCGTTTTTTCGCTAGCAGTTGAAGCTAAATCATGTATATCACAAGTATTTGAAGCTAAACCATTTGATTCCCATGGATTTGAAGCTAAGCTTTCAACTTCGCATTGATTTGAATATAAATCATGTGTTTCGCTTGGATTTGAAGCTAACTCGTTTGTTTCGCATGCTGTTGAAGCTAAATCATGTATATCACAAGTAATTGAAGCTATATCATATGTTTCGCATGGATTCGAAGATACCCTTCCAATTCGCATTGATTGAAAGCTAAATCATGTGTTCGCATGGATTTGAAGCTAACTCGTTTGTTTTGCATGCTGTTGAAGCTAAATCATGTATATCACAAGTATTTGAAGCTATATCATATGTTTCGCATGGATTCGAAGATAAGCCTCCTACTTCGCATTGATTTGAAGCTAAATCATGTGTTTCTCATGGATTTGAAATTAACTCGTTTGTTTCGCATGCAGTTGAAGCTATATCATGTATATCACAAGTATTAACCCTTCTAATTCGCATTGATTTTGAAGCTAAATAATGTGTTTCTCATGTATTTGAAATTAACTCGTTTGTTCGCATGCAGTTGAAGCCTATATCATGTATATCACAAGTATTTGAAGCTGAACCATTTGTTTCGCATGGATTCGAAGATAAGCCTCCTACTTCGCATTGATTTGAAGCTAAATCATCTGTTCGCATGGATTTGAAGCTAACTCGTTTGTTTCGATTGCTGTTGAAGCTAAATCGTGTATATCACAAGTATTTGCAGCTAAACCATTTGTTTCGCATGGATTCGAAGATAAGCCTTCTACTTCGCATTGATTTGAAGCTAAATCATGTGTTTCGCATGGATTTGAATCTAACTCGTTTGTTTCGCACGCTGTTGAAGCTAATCAAGTGTATCACAAGTATTTGAAGCTAAACCATTTGCTTCGCATGGATTCGAAGATCAGCCTTCCACTTCGCATTTATTAGATGCTAAATCATGTGTTTCGCATGGATTTGAAGCTAACTCGTTTGTTTCGCATGCTGTTGAAGCTAAATCATGTATATCACAAGTATTTGAAGCTATATCATATGTTTCGCATGGATTCGAAGATAACCCTTCTAATTCGCATTGATTTGAAGCTAAATCATGTGTATCGCATGGATTTGATGGCTAACTCGTTTGTTTCCGCATGCAGTTGAAGCTGAATCATGTATATCAAAAGTATTTGAAGCTAAACTATTCGTTACGCGTGGATTCGAAGATCAGCCTTCTACTTCGCATTGATTTAAGGCTAAATCATGTGTTCCGCATGGATTTTAAGCTAACTCGTTTTATTGCAATGCAGTTGAAGCTAAATCATGTATATCACAAGTATTTGTAGTTAAACCATTTGTTTCGCATGGATTCGAAGATAAGCCTTCTACTTCGCATTGATTTGAAGCTAAGTCATGTGTTTCGCATGAATTTGAATCTAACTCGTTTGTTTCGCATGCTGTTGAAACTAAATCATGTATATCACAAGTATTTGCAGCTATATCATATGTTTCGCTTGGATTCCAAGATAACCCTACTAATTCGCATTGATTTGAAGCTAAATCATGTGTTTCGCATGGATTTGAAGCTAACTCGTTTGTTTCGCATGCTGTTGAAGCTAAATCATGTATATCACAAGTATTTGAAGCTAAACCATTTGTTCCGCATGGATTCGAAGATAAGCCTCCTACTTCGCATTGATTTGAAGCCAAATCATGTGTTCGCATGGATTTGAAGCTAACTCGTTTGTTTCGCATACTGTTGAAGCTCAATCATGTATATCACAAGTATTTGAAGCAAATACCATTTGTTTCGCATGGATTCGAAGATAAGCCTTCTACTTCGCATTGATTTTAATCTAAATCATGTGTATCGCATGGATTTGATGCTAACTCGTTTGTTTCGCATGCAGTTGAAGCTGAATCATGTATATCACAAGTATTTGAAGCTAAACTATTCGTTTCGCATGGATTCGAAGATAAGCCTTCCACTACGCATTGATTGAAGCTAAATCATGTGTTCGCATGGATTTGAAGCTACCTCGTTTGTTTCGCATGCTGTTGAAGCTAAAGCATGCATATCACAAGTATTTGAAGCTAAACCATTTGTTTCGCATGGATTCGCAGATAAGCCTCCTTACTTCGCATTGATTTGAAGCTAAATCATGTGTTCGCACGGATTTGAAGCTAACTCGTTTGTTTCGCATGCTGTTGAAGCTAAATCAAGTACATCACAAGTATTTGAAGTTAAACCATTTGTTTCGCATGGATTCGATGATAATCCATCTACTTCGCATTGATTTGAAGCTAAATCATGTGTTTCGCGTGAATTTTGAATCTAACTCGTTTGTTTCGCATGCTGTTGAAACTAAATCATGTATATCACAAGTATTTGAAGCTAAACCATTTGTTTCGCATGGATTCGAAGATAAGCCTTCTACGTCGCATTGATTTTAATCTAAATCATGTATATCGCATGGATTTGATGCTAACTCGTTTGTTTCGCATGCAGTTGAAGCTGAATCATGTATATCACAAGTATTTGAAGCTATATCATATGTTTCGCATGGATTCCAAGATACCCTTCTAATTCGCATTATTTGAAGCTAAATCATGTGTTTCGCATGGATTTGAAGCCAACTCGTTTGTTTCGCATGCTGTTGAAGCTAAATCATGTATATCACAAGTATTTGAAGCTAAACCATTTGTTTCGCATGGATTCGAAGATAAGCCTCCTACTTCGCATTGATTTGAAGCTAAATCAATGTGTTTCGCATGAATTTGAATCTAACTCGTTTGTTTCGCATGCTGTTGAAGCTAAATCATGTATATCACAGTATTTGAAGCTAACCATTTGTTCCTCATGGATTCGAAGATAAGCCTCCTACTTCGCATTGATTTGAAGCTAAATCATGTGTTCGCATGGATTTGAAGCTAACTCGTTTGTTTCGCATGCTGTTGAAGCTAAATCATGTATATCACATGTATTTGAAGCTAAACCATTTGTTTCGCATGGATTCGAAGATAAGCCTTCTACTTCGCATTGACTTTAATCTAAACCAGTGTATCGCATGGATTTGATGCTAACTCGTTTTGTTTCGCATGCAGTTGAAGCTGAATCATGTATATCACAAGTATTTGAAGCTATATCATATGTTTCGCATGGATTCCAAGATAACCCTCCTAATTCGCATTAATTTGAAGCTAAATCATGTGTTTTCGCCTGGATTTGAAGCCAACTCGTTTGTTTCGCATGCTGTTGAAGCTAAATCATGTATATCACAAGTATTTGAAGCTAACCATATGTTTCGCATGGATTCGAAGATAAGCCTCCTACTTCGCATTGATTTGAAGCTAAATCATGTGTTCGCATGGATTTGAAGCTAACTCGTTTGTTCGCATGCTGTTGAAGCTAAATCATGTATTTCACAAGTATTTGAAGCTAAACCATTTGTTTCGCATGGATTCGAAGATAAGCCTTCTACATCGCATTGACTTTAATCTAAATCATGTGTATCGCATGGATTGATGCTAACTCGTTTGTTTCGCATGCAGTTGAAGCTGAATCATGTATATCAAAAGTATTTGAAGCTAAACTATTCGTTACGCGTGGATTCGAAGATCAGCCTTCTACTTCGCATTGATTTAAGCTAAATCATGTGTTCCGCATGGATTTTAAGCTAACTCGTTTTATTGCAATGCAGTTGAAGCTAAATCATGTATATCACAAGTATTTGCAGTTAAACCATTTGTTTCGCATGGATTCGAAGATAAGCTTCTACTTCGCATTGATTTGAAGCTAAGTCATGTGTTTCGCATGAATTTGAATCTAACTCGTTTGTTTCGCATGCTGTTGAAACTAAATCATGTATATCACAAGTATTTGCAGCTATATCATATGTTTCGCTTGGATTCTAAGATAACCCTACTAATTCGCATTGATTTGAAGCTAAATCATGTGTTTCGCATGGATTTGAAGCTAACTCGTTTGTTTCGCATGCTGTTGAAGCTAAATCATGTATATCACAAGTATTTGAAGCTAAACCATTTGTTCCGCATGGATTCGAAGATAAGCCTCCTACTTCGCATTGATTTGAAGCTAAATCATGTGTTCGCATGGATTTGAAGCTAACTCGTTGTTTCGCATGCTGTTGAAGCTAAATCATGTATATCACAAGTATTTGAAGCTAAACCATTTGTTCGCATGGATTCGAAGATAAGCCTTCTACTTCGCATTGATTTTAATCTAAATCATGTGTTATCGCATGGATTTGATGCTAACTCGTTTGTTTCGCATGCAGTTGAAGCTGAATCATGTATATCACAAGTATTTGAAGCTAAACTATTCGTTTCGCATGGATTCGAAGATAAGCCTTCCACTACGCATTGATTTGAAGCTAAATCATGTGTCGCATGGATTTGAAGCTACCTCGATTGTTTCGCATGCTGTTGAAGCTAAAGCATGCATATCACAAGTATTTGAAGCTAAACCATTTGTTTCGCATGGATTCGCAGATAAGCCTCCTACTTCGCATTGATTTGAAGCTAAATCATGTGTTCGCACGGATTTGAAGCTAACTCGTTTGTTCGCATGCTGTTGAAGCTAAATCATGTATATCACATGTATTTGAAGCTAAACCATTTGTTTCGCATGATTCGAAGATAAGCCTTCTACTTCGCATTGACTTTAATCTAAACCATGTGTATCGCATGGATTTGATGCTAACTCGTTTGTTTCGCATGCAGTTGAAGCTGAATCATGTATATCACAAGTATTTGAAGCTATATCTATGTTTCGCATGGATTCCAAGATAACCCTCCTAATTCGCAATGATT